>NC_081219.1:13300000-13345271 GCF_902713425.1 Acipenser ruthenus
GGAGGGAGAGAGGGAGAGAGAAGAGAGAGAGAGGAGGGAGGGAGAGAGAGAGAGAGAAGAGAGAAGGGGAGCAGAGAGGGGAGGGAGAGAGAGAGGGGGAGGGAGAGAGAGAGAAAAAATAGGGTGCTTTAAAAAAACAAAACAAGGGGGTTTGCTTGAGCTGTATTAAAGTTAATATATATATATATATATATATATATATATATATATATATATATATACATGCAAACTTGTTCTCCAAACTATGCAGGCCAAATGCTAGTCTAGTGTACTGTGTAGGCGCTGTGCATTTCATATTCAATATCCCTTCTCAGCCTTTGCCTTCTACTAATAAATGCTGCACGCTTACAGTCATATACACAGAGGCACGAGGGCGTCTCAGAATGGGTTTTCTCATTGGCGTGCAAACTTTAACACGACAGTTTAAACTAAGTGAAGAGGCCCTGTGTCAATGGGCATCAAACTGTACAATAAAAAATGAACAAAGCTTGTACAACTGACCCCGGGGAACTCTGAATGCTGCGCAGCTCCAAGAGCTATCCTGTTTAACTGGCATGAGAAAACCAGAGCACGCCTTCACACTGCTGTGAGTACAAGCAGGATCAGTTACCTTCAGCATGGAGTGTCCCGTCGCCTCTTTGATATTTTTATGGTCCTGGGCCCCTTCGCAAGCACAGAGCTTGTGTTTACTTAGGTTCTGCCTCTGGGCATGTCTCTATTATTGAGTTGTATATTTAGTCAGGTTTCACCAGACAACCTGCACTGTTAACAAGTTCATGAGTAACTTGGAAGTGAGCATGCAAGCAATGCTTGGAGCGGGTTTTTGGGAGTTCAAACATTCTGTGCTGTGCTGAAATCCTTCAAATGTTTAACAGCGCTAGTGTAGCGTCCAGGGCCCAGCTAACCAAGCCTTCATTGACACATAATTACCTCATTCACAAAACTTGAAAGGAATGCTTTGGTTTTTTTAAAAGAGATTAAATAGCACTTTTAAAAAACGGAGTAATTAACAAACCCTCTCTAAATTTAATGAATGGCAAACTTCATTTAATTAATCAAAACCTGCATTTGAATGATCAGCTGGTTCTCTCTTGTATCTAGGTAGCTTTATCATGCGTTAGTGGAGGGTGGGGGGAGGGAGGGGGGCTGAGCTGTTTTGTAAATGCAGGTCACCCACACTCCAATGCAGACCAGCTAGTTGCTGGAGTGTGAGTCCCTGCCTGGATTCAGAGTGCAATCCCTACCACACGGCTCTCAATCAATCAGTGTAGCTGCAAAGCGATACCATTCAGCTGTGCCAGTGCACCAGGGCTCCTCAGAGCAGGAGCTTCTAACTCAATGCAATGCTTCCAGGTGTGCAGGAAGGCTTCGGTGCAGTGGATTTGTACGGGCAAGCCCTCCCTCTCTGCCTGCCTCGCCCTGGGCTTTCAGGCTCTGATGAAAAGGGTTGCAGCTTCAGCCTGCCTGCCTGAGAGTGCTGTTTTAACAGCACTCTCTCAGGAGAACAATCAGCATGTGTGTTTGCAATGCAACCCTGACAGAGCGGGGCCTGTGTGCTCTCACGTTAGCTGCTGTGGCTGTGTGTAATTTGAGTAGCTGTGTGTAATTTGCTCATTTGAGGGTCATGTCTGTGGAGGCTCTCACCTAATGCTTGGGAGTCCTCTGGACTTCACAGGGAGAGTAATCTCTAATTCATGATGAGGGAACGAGGGAACGAGGAGAGAGAGAGAGAGAGAGAGAGAGAGAGAGAGAGAGAGAGAGAGAGAGAGAGAGAGAGAGAGAGAGAGAGAGAGAGAGAGAGAGAGAGAGAGAGAGAGAGAGCACGGTCATTTAAAACAGGGGGAACATTTAAAAAATCAAGTTGGCTAGAAATCCAAACCTATACCGTACAAACACTGGGTCAGGACTGGTCAGGCATTCGAGGAAAGACTGCATCACTGTTTCATACTCAAAGTATAAAAGCAAGTCAGAACGATCAGAAATGAGAAGGTACAAGCGGTCTTAATTACCAAGGGATCCGTTTGATCGTCTCATACCCTGTCAGGTGAATCCACGGCAGGATTTAGAGCATTTTACTGCACCAGGGACTCGCCCTTGTCTGTCGATCTCGTTTATGTGTTGCATGTACAGTGTGGTTCTTCCCTGCTTTCAGAGTGCAAGCAAGACCACAAAATACAGAAATACGTTAAGGGGTTTCCTCAGGTGCGTATAGACCCGTGCCAGGCTCTGGATGGCTTGTTTAATCCTGTGGATCATGTTGCTTTAGTACCTTAGATTCAGATTACTTTGACTAACTATCTTCTATTTCTGTTTCCTATTCTGTTAGTTTGCTGCTTCCTCCCCATGCTTTTTATTTATTTATTTATTTTTACTTCGGTTTCAAATAAAACAATTAATATTGATTCTGCACTGAAGAACGTCTAACGCAAAGAAAGTGTTTAAAAAGCCAGTTCATTCTTCTGGTTGATTTTTATCAGGTGGTTGATTTTAGGTCCACGTCTGGAAGAGGACTACAGTGACAGCGATGCGTCCGAATAGCATTGGAACAAATATATATGACGTGACTGTGGGTTAGATCCACGAGGGGCTGTGAGAAGAACGTGGGCTTTGATATTCTGTACACACCACACTTGCACAATTATCATCCAGACTCCTGTCAGCGTTGTTTAACCTAGCCTAGCTGCTGTGGGACTGCGGTGAGAGCAGAGAAGAGACTGACAGGATACGCCAGGCTGCCCAGGGACACAGACACACACAGTGCAGGGGGGGGCCCAGAAGCATTGACACTTTGCCACACTCTAACACCGTAGCGCCGCTCCTCAGCTCAGCGCAGTGAACATGGCACACAGAACTCGATCATGTGGAGAGGCGTGCCTACACTGGGTTACTTCAGAGAGCTGGAGGGTACTGAGCCAAAGGAGAAGCCACTGCTAGTCTGTGCAGTGCAGAAACTGGTTCTACCTGCAGCTGCTCTGTCACTGCAAACATTGCACAGCATTGCTGGAGTGAGTCGCTTTGATTAGCGTGAAATTCGGCACTCTCCTCAAGCTTCATTCGTTCCCTTCTCCAAATATTAAGGTGCAATACGGTTTGGGTTTCTGTGCAATAAAAAGGTCACGTTATAATGCGCTTAAATAGATCCTTTAAGTTTATTCTAATGAGTGTTTGCATTTGTTTCTAATATTTAACATAAAAGAGAACAGAGATTTGATCAATTCAAGGGCGGTTTCAATTTGAACCGGATCAATATGACCTAAAACATACCAGGCGTACCTGAACTCTGGACAGAACAGGAGGGTTAAACACATAACCAGACTTCAGGGGCCCCTAGTGTCAAATATATATAAATTTATATTTAAGCATCGTTTAACTTTCCCCCTTTTGTCAGCAGAAATGATTTTAATTAAGGCTTTAAAATAATTGTTCTGTGAAACAGTTATTGCGAGAGGTAAACTGAACAGAAATAGCATTCGGAATTGTAATGGCAATTTCAGCAAGCAATGCTGCTGTGCTTGTAATAGTAAGTATAATTAGAAACGTCACCAAGTCTGATCTGTAGTATACTGTATGGAAACTATATGGAGAGCAAACTGTAGTGTTTTAGAAGCTCATGCGTGAAACCACAGTGTAAACGGTAAAGAATTCTCTCATCCACACTGTCAGCGCTGTGGGCTTGTGGGCTTGTGGGCCACTTCAGCTGCAGGCACCTGTGCTCTTGTGCTGTTCACACAGACAGGTTTTAGTTTTTTTTCGAGGAATTATTTTCTTGGCAGGAAACGAGGGAGAAGTTCTCAACTGAACTCCGACCCTGCCATGTGGACGATTCATAGAAACACAGCAGGCAGGTGAGGGAGGGAGGGAGGGAGGGAGGGAGTGACGGAGTGAGGGAGGGGGGAGGGAGTGAGTGAGTGAGGGAGTGAGTGAGGGAAGGAGGGAGGGAGTGACGGAGTGACGGAGTGAGGGAGGGGGGAGGGAGTGAGTGAGGGAGGGAGTGAGTGAGGGAGGGAGGGAGTGACGGAGTGAGGGAGGGAGTGAGTGAGTGAGGGAGGTAGGGAGTGAGTGAGTGAGGGAGAGAGTGAGTGAGTGAGGGAGGGGGGAGGGAGTGAGTGAAGGAGTGAGTGAGTGAGGGAGGGAGGGAGGGAGGGAGGGAGTGAGTGAGTGAGGGAGTGAGTGAGTGAGTGAGGGAGGTAGGGAGGGAGGGAGGGAGGGAGTGAATGAGGGAGGGAGGGAGGGAGGGAGGGAGTTGACACAGAGAGTGAGGAAGGGAGAAAGGGAGGGAGGGAGTGAGGCAGTGTGCCCTGGCAAACAGAACAGTGGCACCCAACATCATTCAAACAGTCACTACTAAATAATACATTCCCACAGTGTACCTGCGCAGGATCTGTTCAGCTGACCCTGCTTCCCCAGTGCTTGCAGTATGAGAGTTCTGCTTACCAGGCTTCAGCATAGCTCCCAGTGATTCAATGTGCGTGGGAGTCACAGTTTTCAGGCTGGAATCAAAAGTTCTCCTGCTAATGGAACTACGACTGCGTGCTGATTGGTGGCTTCTTTCCACAGTGCGCTCCTATTAAAAGGTTCCCATTGCTAGCTATATAAAAATGTTCTCCAGTTCTCATAACTACTAGAACAACAACACATAAAGCGGACCCCTCAGCCTGCACACGCTTCACTGCACTGGGCTGTGCTTTAAGAAGGATTTAAACAAACCCCTTCATTAGTGTGTTGATTTCAAGACGAGGGAAGCATCCTCCTCAAGCTTTCATTGTCAGTTCAATGCCAGCTCCGCGGACGAGAGGAGAGTAATCTTCCAATAATTGTGACATTGTGTTTGACTTTACATATATATATTTTAAACTAAAAATGAACAGAACTGCAATATCGATATAACTGGATTTATTTATTTTTAATTGAATATGAAAACCAATAAAAATAAACCATGACAACACAGTCTCGTGCTTCCATCCTTGTGGCTAGCATGAAATCTGCTGGCTTTTTCAGCAAAGGGTAGAGAAGTGACGCTAGAAATACATTTCAGCTTTTGGAGCGTTAAGATAAGGTTGACATTTACTCTGTGAGACTGCTTGACTCAGAGCTGTGAGAGGGAGGGAGAGAGAGAGAGAGAGAGAGAGAGAGAGAGAGAGAGAGAGAGAGAGAGAGAGAGAAAGAGAGAGAGAGAGTGTGTGTGCGTGTTGTCTCAGCTACTGCATGGTAAAGCACTCATCTGTGTACACAGCGCTCTCAATTAACACAGCTCAACTTCTCTAATGCGATACCCTGCCGTTCTGTATTGTGTTCCCTGTCGGTGAGTTGAGACGAGGTTAAAAAGCTCTGAAACCACGAAGGCAGACGAGCCCCCGGCTCTTTTGCATTGCGGTTAAGCTGCTCGCTTGCGGTTCGCACTCTGATACCTGTTACACAGAAACGTGTTTCTATCGAAACTGCACATTTGAGACCTCTTCAGTGAACGGATGCGAGTGCATGGCAGGGGAATGGGTGGAGTCACCTGCTGTGTATTCAGTGCATCGATCTTTAAGCAGAACCCCTGAGCTGCAGCTTGGTGCACAGGATCCAGGCACTGCTGGAGCTGATGGAGACGGGACACATGCTGGTCTTCCTAACCTGGGCAGGGTGGCACCAGAGTCGTCTCTGTGGTACAATCAGGACTCCGAGCACGAGGGCTGCACCGAGGGTCCCGGCTTGATGAGTGGTGCTTTGTTATGCGTGTCAGTACAAATAAAGTACTCAAAACAGTCCAAACTGTACTGCGTGACGGCTGGTGGTTCTGCATCTATTCATCTTAAGCTTGTCTAATTTCAAATATACGTTAGTGGCCTGATTTCATTCCTAATATCTTGCATCACGTTTTGGCTACACACAACTAAAGCTGTAAATGTGTAAATGGTAAACAAGAACGCAATACTTATCTGGGTAATGAAAAAGCTTTATGTGAAAATCAATGAAATGTTTGAGCAAATAAAGAAGTCAGACACTGAATAAACACTGAAGCAAGTTTTGTTTCTTTTACACGATAGTTAAATTGACCATTTAAGGCTTTAGAGCCTTACACACAACCAAGACAGCAAAGGAACTGCAGTAACTACCCCACCCCTCCGCCTACAGTCCTGGGAACAAACCATTCCCTGTCCTTACGGATACTTTGTTATTTAAACAATCTGTTTCACGATTTAATAGTTGATATTCCGTTAAGATTTGTTAGTCCATGAAGTGTTGTTGAAGCAGCGAGTCTAGACCAGTCCCTGAACAGATTTAAAAACTTTAACTAACCTGAGTATAGGAGGCACTTTTTGACACAGAGAATTGTGGGAGTCTGGAACCAACTCCCCAGTAATGTTGTTGAAGCTGACACCGTGGGATCCTTCAAGAAGCTGCTTGATGAGATTCTGGGATCAATAAGCTACTAACAACCAAACGAGCAAGATGGGCCGAATGGCCTCCTCTAGTTTGTAAACTTTCTTATGTTCTTATGTTCTTATGAGTCAAAGCTTCATGAATAGAGTCTATCATGACAATAACACCCTCAGTGTGTTTGTGGACTGGGAGCTCATTTTCCCATCACCTGTTCCCGTTATTGTAAAATAACGCGCGGCTGGAGAAGCCCGTGGAGAGTGAGAAATTGCATGAACTCCAATACCAGGGACGTCATTTACATCAATCACCCTGCAGATGTATGAATTCCGGAGCCTGTATTTATTGCTGTGCAGCCCCTGCTATTTTAAGAAAAGCTTGACGTGTGTGATAATGAGACTGCCAGGTTCATTTTGAGGAGAGCAAACATCCACCGCTGTCGGCTGCACCGCCAGCCTGACTTGGAGCCATCGGCTGTTTGGTTTTCTTTTCTCATCATTTTGTTTATCGACCCGTGAACTGTGAATGCATGCATTACTTATTGGGGGAAAAGCCTCCCAGTCATGTTTTACTGGAACTTCAGCTGGTATAGACTTGTTGCCATTACATCAGCACAGAAAGAAAAAAGTTGCAGTACCACCACCCAGAGATCTGAACTCTTTCAGGTACAAGGGACACATGTGCCCCACAAATAAAATGATGCTAACTTTCTTTTTTTTTTTTTTTTTGCAATGAGTTGCACGATACAGGATTTTTCACTGACAGGTTGGATCCGGTCCTGCGCTGGTGCAGGACGGCTGTCCAGATCACAGAGCGATGGAGCTTCAAGGAGGGACGAGGCTTGTGTGGCAGCACCTCTAACTACCTCGGGTGATGTAAACAAACTGGCAGGCCAACAACGGCCGCTTTCAGATGAAGTGCTCAGCTATGGCAGAACGCAGCAAGAACGAGATCAATTCAATGAATTGAATTGAGCTTTGACACTTTCTAGACGTCGCTCATTGGGAGATGTGTCCTGCAGGGCTTTGCATTTTCCTCACACTTGCTGGACCTGTAGAGGGGTTGGTATGGATCATACAGACCTGTGGGGCATGCTTTCCACGCAGTGCAGAAGGAGGAGGTTGGAGAGCTTTATAAATATCCAGTTTTATCTTCACTAGTGCATTTCGCCCTGTGGTTAGATAAGCAGGCATCTAATTGGAGTTTTCAATGCTATTTTAATTACTGACACCATTTCAAAGAAAACAAAAATCACTATTGCAGATAACAGGTAATTACTTTTTTTTTTTAACGGACATTTTTGGATTACTATGATTCTTTTTGTTATGTTCTTGTAATAAACTGGTTGCATCTCTCTGCAAAAGCAGCTGAGAGCATTGATTCTGCTGTACAGGGTGCATGCAGCCGCTCTGAGATCTTGGCTGGCTACTGCATGTCAATTTTCAGGAGCAGAATGGAATCAGAGGCAGTAATTGCGCTCCCAGCTACTGCTAATTTCATGCCCTGGGGTCCTAGTTATTTAAACCTTTCAGTGATTGTTTGTCTCAGAGTATCCTGCTTTACAGACCTGCTTTTAATAGAGACTGCTTCTCTGTAGCGGAAGGACATTCTGTGTGGGTGTGATTAAAAACATTCTCTGCAACGCATCACATTATGCGGGTCTTGAAAGTGGGTAACGCTTTTTGTAACAGCGCTGTAATAACATGTAATTACCACGTAAGTACATTGTGTAATTACAATGTAACAATGTATACACCCTGCTGGGTCAGTCGGTTTTCATTGCTAGACCTGTGATTGTTTGTAGAAATCAATGTCGGTATGTTTGCATTGTTTAGGAATGTAACAGTGCTTTGTTTTTTTTTTTTCCTAAACCACTTTGTTTCATAGCTGAAAGTAAATAGAATTGAGCAAACTGCAGAGCAATGAGACAGCCTGATGAGAGAGCAAGCCGTTCCATCCAGCAGCTCTCACAGGTGAAGAGATGAGTTTTGTCAGCAGTAAAAACCCACTGCGGGTATTACTATGCTATGCTACTGTGTTTCTTTTTTTTTTTTCAATTTGGGCCAAAGATGCAGCTATTACTGTACGCTGGCATGCGATTTATCAACGTGCAAACAAAGAACAAACGACTTGGATTAGCTGCACAGTTTAGTGTAACTCTGCAATACAAATCGCATTTCAGAGAGCAGGCATCACTGACCATCGGGAAAGCGTTACCTAGCCTCCCCCAGGACAGGAGATTTGCAGAGGATACGGAATCAAACAGAAAAGAATATACAAGAAATCTGAAACAAAATGCCAGTGTAGCGGGCTGTGTGATGCACTGCCAGCCTGGCTCCTGTACCCATGCCAGGGAGGTGAGATGAGGTTCAAAACACTGAAAGCACGAATTCAGACGAGGTAGGCTCTTTTGCATAGTGGTTAAGGTGCTTGCAGTGTGTACAGGGTCAGCATCATCGGAACCCCCTTGTAAATGAGCCTAGGGGTCTCAGTGGGTACTTTCTTTTGGTTAAATAAATAAGCAGATTCATTTTAAAAAGCAGTGCGATCCTGGCTGGCTGTCCCATGTCTCCCTGTCTGCACTGAAGACTTCTATATAAATAAAGAAACAAAATAAAGTTTAGAGGCGAGGTGGGCGGGGCAGCTGTGACTCAGGGGCTGGTTCGACCTGTAAGATCCTCCTTTACTGTAATTATAACTGATCGCGCTCAGGAGGAATCAGAGCTGACTATTACACCCCAATAAAAACACAATTAACCGTCATAATTGCGATGCGGTTCGTTAAGCCGTTGTTTGTTTTCCGAATGGCCGATTTCTTCTAAGAAATTTGCTGGCTTTTTTTATGACAAATGTTCTTCAATGTGTAAAGCTGTGTAAGTGATTGACCAGACGCTCATTTTTCATGCGCTCATTGAGAGGTGAAGAAGCAGCTCAACAGCCAGCTCTCTTCTCTGTTGTGAGGTGTTTTAAATGCTCCCCTAGAGAAAGGTAGACAGATACTGGATTCGTGGACAGCCGCCCACGAGGTCCTCAGTGCAGAGATCTCTGTAGAATCTCAACCTGAGATTCTCTTTCCAAGTGTAAAGAAGCAGCGCCCCGCACTCGCCTCTCCACGGCAGAGCTGGCTCTTCAGCTGAATGGGAAGTCGTTCCTCTGTGTCCAGCCCTCGCTTTCCCATTCAATCCAATGGGCTGAGAGGCCGATTCATGCCCGTATCTAAGAGGGGTTTGCGAACAGCAGTGCAGAACCTAGTGGGGGATTCCAGTGTTCCTGCATGGCTTTGTATCGCTGTGACTGCTGATGAAGCCTCACCTCACCTCCTCACCTCCTTAACCATTGCTAATTCACCTCCGCAGGTAACTCATTGAATTAATTCCAGACCTTCTCTTACTGCAATCTGAGCTGATGGTTGTAAGAGTTCATGCTGTTAAGCCAGTGCCCCTGCTCGCTTAATAACCATATGATGTTTTATTAGTAGTGTATTATTCTATATTAATTTTTACCAAAGAAGAGGGCAGTCTGACTCGCTTTATCGAAGGTTGCAAAGCTTTGTAGAAACTTTTTGGAAACTGCCGTCAGTTTCAGCAATTGCGATTGTATAGCATTATTGGGCCAATGCATGAATGTGTGTGTGCATGTCAGTGTGTGTGCGTGCGTGCGTGCGTGCTCAATAGATGATTATTGTAGTGTGTTTGTGCTTGTAAACAATGTTCTGTTCTGGGTGAGCTGTGTGTGTGTGTGTGTGTGTGTGTGAGAGAGAGTTATTTTCCCCGCCCCCGTTGCAGCTGAGTGCACTGATTGGCCTGTGTTTCCATGGCGACGGCAGATCCTGGGGGCCCATGCTCAGCAGCTGGATGGCGTTGCTGGCAGCGCGGCTCCTCTCAGCACATGTCTCTCCAGAATGGACAGGAGCTTGACAGGCAGCCCTGAGAGGAGCTCCCGAGCTACAGACAGAGACAGAGACAGAGAGAGCCAGGCTGGGCCAGACAAAGACAGAAATCAGCCTTGTGTCGGGAGGCACACAGATCCCAGCACAGCGATCTCCGGAGTAGGACAGTCAGTAGTTCACATCAACTTTATTCTGCTCTTGAATCATGAAAAGCTCTGAACCGCAGCGTCCCTTTACAGCTATAGCAGGGATGAATAATTAAAGGCATTGTCTCGAGCTGTGATTTTTTTTTTTCACTCCTATAGATTTTTAAACCAAAGTGGATCTAAATCTGATTTGTTTATTTTTCATATTTTTTACCGACAGCAAATAAACCAGCATGCCCTGCTCAATTATTTAAACAGTGGGGTTATTTAGATCCGCCGCTGGTTAGATCAGTTGAACGGAACCTCTTCCCTGCCCAGCCACTGTAAGAGCATTTCCCTAACCTGCAGGACGCCTCGCGATCCCTGTACCGCAGGGCTGTGCTGCTGCTCGCGCTCACCATGACCTATAATGAGCGTTTCATCGGCAGGCATGCAATAAAATCCAGCCCTTGTCTCGGTTCAATTGCCATTGATTGGAACTCAGTTGTAAAGGTGAGGGAAGGACAGCTTTTCTTGTTTAGAAATCCACACATTGGCTTTAATTAATACCAGCCGATTTTTAAATGAAGTATCAGCACTCCCTTATTTTTTACCGCAGAAAATGGGCACCATTGTGGAGTAGTGGTTAGGGCTCTGGACTCTTGACCGGAGGGCTGTGGGTTCAATCCCAGGTGGGGGGACACTGCTGCTGTACCCTTGAGCAAGGTACTTTACTTAGATTGCTCCAGTAAAAACCCAACTGTATAAATGGGTAATTGTATGAAAAAATAATGTAATTGCATGTAAAAATAATGTGATATCTTGTAACAATTGTAAGTCGCCCTGGATAAGGGCATCTGCTAAGAAATAAATAATAATAATAGTTTAGCTGTGCAAATAACTGAGTCAAGCTTGAGGTTTCTGCATGCGTAGTCACAGTTTAAAAGCCTGTTCGATCCAATAAAACACTTTGGCCCAGTCATCTTTACTCTTGAGCTTCTTTATTCCTTGATTTCCTCACCAGGTTTTGCTGCCAGGCTCATGAACTGCACTGTGGCTCCCTGGTGCACCATCCTCCAGCAGGCTTCATCCGTCAGCGCCTGATTGCAGCGAGGAACATTGCCTGCGACGCAGCCTGAAGTGCCGCGGGGTTGCAGCGTGCCTGTCGGTACACAGGGCACTGGGTGGATAGCGTGCTCTTACGTTACCCCAGGGAGGCAGGCTCGCTCATCAACGGCCTCCTAAAGCTCTTTTTTCCTGGAACATGCTTAGCGGGGCGGTGTCTGCTGCCTTGTTCTGCAGGGGTCTCGTCTGTCTTCTCCTTTGCCGATGCCAGCTTCAGCTCTAGAGAGCCGGTAGGACTCCAGAAGTCCCAATCGCGGTTGGGGGTTGAATCTGTAGCGTGTTTTAAAAATAAAAAAGAGAGACCCATTGCATCAGAGATGGAGCCAGCCTTGGCTTCACCTCGTGCTTCCTTAGATACATTGCAGGCTTTTTTTGCAAGAGGCACAGTTATCTTGTATTGGTGTAACTGGAAACCACAGCTTCACTAGCGCTTGTACCACAACGCTGGTAAACCGACACTCAACACAGTGTTAAAACTACTGATGTACCACAGCTACTTAAAAAGCACGAGTCACATAGCCTGGCAATCAGAGGATCTGATCCCAGCGTACACAGTGCTGTCTGTGTTTGGTCAAAAGGCTACAGCATCAGGATTAGACCAGTTGCACTTTGACAGCGTGGCAGTAGAATTGGTCGGATATTTTTGTTGTTGTAGACGTTGATTTAGGCATGTAGAAAATGTGAACGGTGGGCAGTTTACAAAATTCAACCGCTCCAAATCTACCGATTTTAATTGTGATATTCTCACCACAGTTGGTTTGCCTGCCAGGTAACTCTGCAGTGTTTTTCCCATTTTTTTATTTCTCTGGGCTTGACATCTCTTCGCTATTCTTTTTCCAGGGGATATCACAGTAAACTTGTTTAAGTGACCTTGGGGTCTACAACCCCAAGAACATAAAGCAGCCAACCCCACACACAACACACTGACGCAGCTCCGCCTGGCAGCCACAAAGCAGAGCTGAGTTCAACACAGCTGCTTATAATCAGCCCTGCTACATATCGGACTGTCAGATCAGAGGGACTTGGAGGGAGGATATGGGAAAGGGAAGGGAGGGGGGGAGGGAAGGGAGGGAGGGGGTCACATTTCATTTGCATCGAAATGTCAGGGACTGAGAAATAGTTTTAAAAATCAAATGATGGGTTAACTCGGACCGCTTTTGAACATAGTGAACTTTCATCCAAAGTTTCAAACCTTCAATCGCAAGACTCGTGCAGCGGTGCTAAAAAAAAAAAAAAAAAAGACTTGGCTGGTTTCACATGCCCTGATCAGACTACCCAGTGTTACTGTAGGTAAGGTACCCCGAGATTAGTGCTAATGAGGGTCTGTGAAACCAGCCCAAAAAAAGACATCACATTTTTACAGAAACGAAAGGGTTGTGGTGTCGCTGATCAAAGTGTAGGAATTGAAACATCACAACAAACGTGGTGTTTCACTGCAGGCACACTTAGCAGGGTCGAACATTTTCATTTTTTTTTTTTATTTGGTAAATTTGTTTTAAGGTGTTCAGAGGCTTTTTTTCCTGCCTTGCAATTCTCTAGATGCCACACCCTGAGCACACACCGTGCATTCAGATCTGCCTCAAGGTACATCCTCTGTACCCTCGAATTCTCTGCAGGTCTCAGCTTCTTAAAGCATATCATTTTATCAGCCTCCTCACCTGGACTCAGCAATGCCCTGTTGCATTGACACGGTAAGTTAAGTCATTGTATGCAAGCACTGACCCGGTTTCATTTAAACTGCTCTTTTAAAATGTACGTTTCTCTGTCCTTAAAAACACATGCGACCCATTCAGGGATTGCTGTGTCTTACAAGGTCAAACTAGAGGAAGTCAAGCAGACAAGCATTTCAGCAAGCACCTTTTTCAGCACACTGAGTCTTTACAGGCAAAGACAATAGCTGCTAGCTACTTGCCTGCTTTCTCTACTGTTACTGTGAGCTACTCCATGAAGCTTCCTTTACACTCTTACAAATCCTGAAGCCTGGAGCACTGGGACCCTGAGCTAGAAGGAACTGTGCTGAAAAGTTCCCCGTTTGTTAACCCTATTCTCCAGCAGCACATCCATCTGGACTCATCAGTTAGTCATTTTGTAATGCGTTTGATGCGTTCTACAGCGTTTCTTGGGTTAAATCCCTATATGAAAGTGTCTTTCTATATGAGCGTGTCTTTCGTTGGCTAGGGTTTCTAAAGTGATAGTTCTTATCGTCTGAGTCCCTTTGCAGCCCCTGAAAGAAAGGCGTCAAAACGGTTCCTAGTTGGTGGTGCTTAAGAAACACCAGCGGCTCGTGAATCTGGGGCAGTTTAAAATAAGTAAAGCATTCAGTCTGATACAGATGCAAGTCAGAGGACAGCAATGCCCGAAGCATTTGCCCTAAGCGCTTGCTGTTTTGAAGTTTGTTTGCATTCAAAGCAATGCTTTGTCAGGGGTTGGAGGGGTCTGGAGAAATTAAATCATTTATTTTTAAACGTAATGAAATGATCAGATTCATGCAAATCTGGTGCCTATCTATTAAACAACTACATAAGAGGGACAAGATTGTATTACAGCCACTTAAACTAAAAACCTGACACTTTCTGATCTAGAGAAAACTTTACCCTCACTTCACATTCCTCTCGCCGAAAATACACGAGATGACATGTCTTGTAACAGTAGACATGGTACACAGCACGGATTAATACTACATACAAGAGGGGTCTGCGGGTTTGCAGGATTCAGACCTGCAGCTGCCTGCATTGTTAATACCCCTTTTGCACATCTAGTTTATTTTACCTGCAAAAGGTGTATCTTGTACATGATGTAGTATTTGGGATGATGAAGAAAGGTGCTTTCTTTTGGGGTACAGCGCGAGGGTGTTGGAGGGAGGAGGCAGCTGCTGAGAGAGCCTCTCAGTGGAGCAGCTGGCTGCCAGTCATGGGAGGAGAAGGCGGGAGGGAGGGAGAGGAATTCTAATCCAATCTAACAAAGAACAGGATTCACATCAGCTTGATTTGGCTTTTTTTGCAGTGGTCTTGCACGCAAATGTAACTTGGGACCAAATGAAATTGGTGACAGAATTCTACCTGTATGACAGTCGAAGATGTTGGTCACCAGCTTTTACATCTTAGCATTTAAAGGGACTCAAATTAAAGTTTAGCACATTTTAAACCTTGCGTTTTACGCATTTCAAATACCCCCCCAATAAGACAACCGCCTTAAATCGTTTTATTTTAAATACAGTCAATTCTCATTAAAACGGACTCGGATTAAACGCATTTTGTGATAGTGCAAATTATTTTGGACCAAGAAAAATGTGAATGAAACGAATTGCCCTAGTTTGAACAGCTATGTAAAGGATATTGGGGGAATAATTATCCTTGCAGACAGAAGTGGAGGTGTTGAAAGCGATGGATAATGTGCACCGCCGAACAACAAAAAGATGCGGCTGCAGATTGCAAGACTTCCGCGAACACGCTCTCACCCATTCTGAAAACCCGGGATACAATAATACAGTCCTGGGTGCAAGTCGTCAGCGTTACCCTGCGTAAGGACGCCTTGCTTTTGTGGTTTGTGCGTGATCAGAATGGGCCATGCGGATTTCAAGTGCCGTTCATTTTCAATGTATATTTTTTAAAAGTTCACTTACAACTGTATTTTCAATAAACTGACTTTTTTTTTTCAATGTATACTTTTTAAAAGTTCACTTACAACCGTATTTTCAATAAAACTGACTTTTTTTTTTCAAAAGTTAACTGTAGTTTGTAACTATATTGACTGATGTCTTTAGCGTAGCCTTGACAATGAGATGGGCTTTATAAGTTTATAATATTTAAATCGTTTCAATAAAGTTTTCTTTTCATAAAAAAAAAGATGACAACTGGAACTATTTTTTTGATGGGATACATAAATATGCACGCATGATCTAAAAACAACCAGCACAAACAATCGCGTTTATTTTTTCTAATGCATTTATTAATTCTTAGCTAAATAAGACTTTTTTTCAATGCTTTTGTCAGGGCTGAGAAAGCCTGAGAGCTGTCGTTGACCAAACCCTAGCGCAGCTTTCCATGCACACCCAGCGCGCGCGGCAGAAAGCATTCCTGTTTCTGTGCACAACGGGAAGGCATTTCCTTCTTTTGTTGTGAAACGGAGCTGGAAGGCGGGGTGCAGTTTGAACAAGTCCCTGCAGGTGTGCTGGCATCGCTGCCTCCCCGCAGCAGCACACCTGGGGACGGGGCTCAGTGCACACCCGGCAGCGGCAGGATGTGCTGGAGCCTGGCTTCAAATACAGGGGAGGGGAGGAGAGGAGGGGACGGGTTCTGGCATGGTTTCTGATGCAAATGAAAATGTCTTAATCTGCTTTTACCTGGCTTTCCGCTTGTCTGCAGAATGCGAACTGCTAGGTCTAAATCATTCAGTATTATTATATCCTTTGACAATATGGGGATAACGTGTATTTCTATTACAGCTTAGTGCACAAGGAAATCCAGAGAAATCTATATTGAGATCTTGATACTAAATGCAGACAGTTTTCATTGTAAACTGCGTTTTTACCATTCAGACAAAAGTTGCGCTAATGACGATGTTACAGCTCGGAGAATCCAGCCTGTAGTTTTTTTTTTTTTTTTTTACAGTTTAATTCTAGCATGTTTGACAGAAGTTAATGGAATAAGCCACCAGTAAACCCAGCCCCGTCGTTTATTGATCGGAGTACATTCGCTTTGTCAAGTTAGTTTTTTCTTTCAGGGTCATTTCAGTTTTCGGTTTCTCATTTTTGGGCACGCTTGGTACCCTCCAGATTTACACATGAAGTACATTTTAACTACCCATAATAACATTGTAATTCTGTGTAAGTATACATGTATTTACTAACTGTCTTTTCTCAAGCGCTCCGCTGCACAGGTGCAGTCTTGTTTGTATTTGATCTGCTTCCGATATGACAGTGCAGCATAGTTTGACCAGCTCAAGACAGACAATGGGCTGGAAATGCTCCCTCTAACGCCAGGTGGGTGAGCAGGACAGCGTCTGTGCAAGAGCGCCGTGGTAACGGAGAGCAGGCTTGTGCCGCTGTCGTCTCTCTTTTTTGGAGAGAGGGAGGGGTGGGACCAGGATCCGAAACGAATCTAGACACGATACGTTTGCATAAAAGGCCCCGCAGGCTGTTCCTGGGCAGAGAGATTCTGTCTGCTCCGGCCCGACTCTTTGCTCAGGCACCTTTAAGAGGGCTGGAGCGTAACTTTGAAAAGGGAAAGAGTAAGCCTTCTTGTGTCGGGCAGTACTGCGCTCCCCTGTGTTTTAATTGAGTTACATATGTATATGCGTGCGTGCGTGCGTGCGTGCGTGCGTGTGGAGAGAAGGAGCGGTCCCAGTGATTCATGGTCACAATGACACCTTGTGTGTCATTGTGGATGTACATTCGCAAGGCAGGAAAATGCACGGTCCCCTTTCTCAGGGCTTAATGCATGCTGGTTGATAATATATACACTGAGATACATGTATGGTTTTATATATATATATATATATATATATATATATATATATATATATATATATATATATATATATATAATCTAATAAATTATATATTTCATGTTAGCCCTTTTTTTCTTTGTTTTTAATGACTTCATGTATTGTGGATGTCAAGTTTTAAATATAGTTTGAGTGGACAGCTGAAGCAATCCATCTTAGCATTGATAGCAGGTTTTATAGCATTGATAACAGATCAGTCTGTGTCTTTTCACAATATTTTAAACCTCTTCTCCAAACCTCAGAATCTCTGGAATCAAACCCTGAAAAGCTTCAGTATGCTGCCCCACTGCCTGAAATCTATCAGTTAAAAGAGTTTGAGGAACTCCAGATTCCTCTCTCTCTCTCTCTCTCTCTCTCTCTCTCTCTCTCTCTCTCTCTCTCTCTCTCTCTCTCTCTCTCTCTCTCTCTCTCTCTCTCTCTCTCTCTCTCTCTCTCTCTCTCTCTCTCTCTTTCTCTCTCTCTATATATATATATGTACTGTTATATATACTTTGTCCCCACCCATGTGAAGATTTTGTTGAAGGTTAAAAGTTTATTCCTAGTTTTTGAAAGAACCATTACACCAAACAGAATGGTTACAAACACAAATTAAACCTGCCCTCATAGTTTTCTGAATACGCGGCCGTTTCACAGAACTCGAAGGACGGTCATTTTGATTTTTAATTCATTATTGATTTGGATTATTTTTTAAAAGCATCAATTAACCTATGACATTGTTTATAAAAGCTTCTTTGAACAGGGCCATTTTTGGTTGAACCTAACTTTTAAATAATATATATATATATACACACACAGTATGTGTGTGTGTGTGTGTGTGTGTGTGTGCGCGTGTATCTGTATACATGTGCTCCTTGTGTTTACGTGGTATAAACAGGCAGAAAACTGTCACTTTGCTTCACTATATTGTCAAGAGCAGGTTCTTCTGTCGATTAGCTTCCGAGCTGGTGAGTGTTAAAATGCAGATTGCTATTTTTCAGTAGGACTGTTCAGCTGGAAGCAGCCTTGTCCCCTTTGCTGCTGTGAATGGGGATTCAATGCACAGTGGTAACATGCAGTGCATATAGTCCCCTTGCCTCCCTGCAAACTCAGAGCTACAGTGTTGCAACCACGCTCAGCACATACCGTACTGCTTGCATCACACTGCCTGAGCCCCAGCAGGACTGAGTCACTGTGTCACAGTCAGGCAGGATGTACGGAACACATGTTTGTCAAAATGATTTCCCGATTAGGTCAAAAAATGTTTGGGTTCTTTTTCTGTTACAGTCGTGTTTTTTTTTTTTTTTTTAAAAAACATATATGTATTGGATTAAAAAAAAATTTAAATTAAAATAAAAACTGAAAGCAGCCCTATAGATATATCCAAGGTGTACCTGGATCCCAAATGATTCAGACCAGTCACAGGAAATAAACCTTTCAGATTACAGACGCAATTAAAAAGACCCCACAGTGCTGAAAAAAAAAACTATAGTGGAAAGCTACACAACGTTTTGGAATTTGAGTTATTTTTAAAGTTAGAAATGTGCTTCACACACACACACGCACACGCACACCCACACTCACACACTGACACACACACACTGACACTGACACACACACACACACACTCACACATTGACACACACACACTGACACTGACACACACACACACACACACACACACTCACACACACACACTGACACACACTGTTAGAGATGCTGGTTCTCAGAAAGACCCCATTCTATTAATGATTTAAATCACGGCGCTATTAAGATCCGCCACCATTTAGATCAATTAAAACAGACCCCAGCGCTTATGTCCATAATGGTCTCAAATCCGTCTATTTCTCTAAAAGGTTATGAGTATTTTATAGAGATTAGAAGGGAAAGCAGTATGACTCTCAATGCATAGCATTTTCAGCCGTTCCAGATTTGACTGTGAGCCGAATTAAACTTCACTGATGTAACTAATTGAGCTCACACTAAAGCCCGGAGTGGCTCAAGATCCTGGAACAGCAGTGGGATTAGCTGGAGTAATGAAAGACATGTATGACGATTCAGAGGAGCCAAATGAACCGATGTCACTGGCTGCCAGGTTGGTTGCCTTTTTAAGAAAACACAGCATCTCTGAAGTCTGTTATACAGCACTGCGTTAGTGCACAGAGAATACAAGAATACCTTAGCAGTTAAAAACAGCGCCTTGCAATTTGTTTGGTTGCAGTTTTGCCTTCCTTTCTGTTTCTGTTTCTTTTTCATACTGTTCCTGTGATGTAAGCATTCTCACTGAAGGTATGGGCTGTGGGATTAGATTTCTGCATGCACGTCAAAGTTATATATTCGAGAAGATGTTTGTATTGTAAGATTGCATGTATGTTATTTAAACATTTCATACAAAGACAAGCGTCATATTTTTACTCCAGCCTTTAATGAACTCCTGTTTTGTGGATGGGGAGGGGGGGAGCCTCTTGTTAATATGACAAAGCTGAAATCAAACAGCTGGCTCATATAATACAAGCTCACACAGGCTCCCTCAAGATGTTTGATTCTCATTTGGTGACATTAACATGAATTTTTCTCTCTTAACAAATTAGGAGTAAACGCTTGAATTTGGCCCTAGGTAGACAAACGATTCGACTAGTGCCATCACCACTTGATTGCATTAACCTTAGCAATCTGACGGATTCTTTTGGGAATGTAAAAAACAACAAAAAAAATACATAGGTGTAAAAAAACAAGAAACAAAACAACTGTGAGGTCACTTTTGAAAATGCACCACAAAATTGTTACAGTGCAATGATCAACAAACAACTGAACAGCCCCCAGTGGTCCCTTGAAACCCCTCTGTGCTCTAACCCTGTGATTTGGAGCGCGGTGTGCAGGGGATGGTTCTAATCACACTGCAGCAGAAGGCAGACTAAGTGAATCCATTCATCTAGAGGGGGAACCACAGAGCTAAGAATAAAATAAAATGAAAAGAAAAAAACAGAACAGAGACAATCTCCATCTATCTGACAGCTGATTGGCCAGTTAAAAAAAAATGCATACAATTACCGTGACCAAGCTCCGGCATCATACATATGCACACGTGTGAGAGAGAGGGAGCGGGAGAGGGGGACGAGAGTCACAGTGAGGCTGCATTTACCTTTAAACACAAAACATGCAGATTTATTGCAGTCGAGGAATGAAAAAAAAAGGTGGGAAAACAAAAGAGTAGAAAAAATCCCTTTTGGCAAATTTAATTGAAAGTCAAAAAGAAAAGATATGAAGCTACAGTGCGCTTGCTGTTGCTGAAGAAGTTCTCTCGGGCGGGCGGGCGTGCTTTCAGTGTGCTGAGCAGTGTGAGTTGAAGGACCGGTTAGTGGGTTGTTTCTCATTCGTCTCTTTTAACCCCACAGTGTCTCATTCTGCACATAGAAGGCTTTCATGCAGCTATTTGTAATAACAGTTAATTGTAATTGGTGCTTTATTCCTTTTAGAAAAAAAAGTGCTAATAACAATTCTGAGTAAATAACTTTGAGAATCTAATGCAAGCAAGAGCTTAAAGAGTAAGTAGCGGGGTTCTGAAAAACACAGCGTTCCCCGTCCCCACATGCTGCTATCGGAATCAGCTGATTACTGCAGAGGCTTACCTAGCTAGGTAATGTTGGTCTTTTCATGTGTGTATATATTTGTCCTCCCCAGGTAAGGTAATATCAATTACGGGAGCGAATCAGTTGTGAAATGCAGCTGGTGTAATACGGAGGGAGACTGACCATGGGGAGCAGACATGCTGTTCTCACACGGCTGGAGGTGCTCAATGTCACCTCTATTAGTTTCCACAGAGGCTTGCATCCTTCAGATGACATCATTAACCACAGCGGAATTGCAATCCCTTCGTGGCAGATGACAGCATGTGAATCATTAGCGGGATCTTTAGTGGGCTGTGTTACAGATCCCCTGGTCCACTGTTGCTACCCACTCAGTGGAGAGATGGGTAGAGAGAGAGATGGATCAGCAACCGCATGGCAAGCAGGACGCACTGTACACATGCCATAACCCAGACTTACACTGTTATGTACTAGAGATTCCACCACAGGTTTCCATGTGAATGCATCTTGTATGTAGTTTTCCATTACGATGCACCTCTGATTAGCCTCAGCCATAAATATCCTCTTATATGTTTTATAAAACAGTTCTGATCTATCTATCTATCTATCTATCTATCTATCTATCTATCTATCTATCTATCTATCTATCTATCTATCTATCTATCTATCTGTGGATCGATCTATCATCTATCTATCTGTCGATCTATCTATCTATCTATCTATCGATCTGTCTGTCTGCCTGCCTGCCTGTCTGTCTGTCTGTCTGTCTATCTGTCTATCTATCTATCTGTCTGCCTGCCTGCCTATCTGTCTGTCTGTCTGTCTGTTTGTCTGTCTGTCTGTATGTCCGTCCATCTGTATACAGCAGTGTTCACATTCATTAGAACACCTCGTTGCTTCTGTAGTTTTGATTTCCTGTGCGTATGAAATCAAACCACTGGAACTGAAAATCTTGGGCACTTGTCAAAATAGGCACATTCGTGATTGCCTAATGTAATCGATGCCTTTGATAGGCCACACGTGTGTTTGGAAAGTAAAGCAGTCCCTTGTTGGTCAGGCATCCTCAGATAAAAGGTGTGTCCTTTCCAGGTCGCTGCACGGGACTCGGGACTGCAGTCTGAATGAGCAAGCTGCTGTATGTGGGTTACTTCACTGTACATGTGCGAGGAGTGCTCATGAGCTCACTGGCGTTTATGATGAAAGCCAAAAGGAATAACCTGTTACATAACAACTGGATTAGCAGCCTGTTTTTTCTACATCTTAGTATTGATCTTTGAAGGAGGTGTTTGAACAGAGACAAGCTGTAAGTGAGTGTTTAACACTATCAGATCACACTTTGCTATCTCTGTCTAAAAGAAATACAATAATTACAATCTAATAGCTTGTCGTCTGTTTATGTGGTAAGGATCCCAGCACACTTGAATGCAAGCAGCTCGTTTTATTACCTGTATTTGACACACCTGCGCTGGCTGGCAAGACCATTAGAGCCCTTTACAGAGCGCTGCTCAAGACTGAATTCTTTCCAGTGACTGACCTTCTACAGACATGCCACTCAAGAAACACCAGGGAGACCCTCTTTGAGGGACACGTGGATCAATTCAGCCACTGCATTGAGGGAGGAGCCGGTGGCACCCACACTGCCGTGGCTCTTGTGAAGCCCCCCAGAGACCCTTGTGCGTTCCCGTGTCTGTTGCTGAATAGTTGCACACAGCTCTCACGTGACACACAAGCACATACATTTACACGCACTTCAGGCCAGGTAATTTTCAAAGTTTATCTATGGTATTCGATTATGTAGGTTACTCCATGTAGACCCTATTGAGTTCATTTACGTGATATTTTCTCCTTTCAAAATACAGGCATGAATTCAACACTGGAGGAGGAATCTCACTGTCTGAATGAGCAGGCTCAACAAGGTAGCTGGCTCAACGCTTTGTAGCTCCAACAACCACAAACTCCCACACACCATGTGCCATAGAGACAGCAGCGTGTGGGTCAATAACAGACAGCCCTCAGAAATCTACATTGCTGGGGGTCTTCAATAGAGTATGTTACAGCGCAAGGATCACGTAATAACAGGTTTACACAAATAATGAAGGCAATTCCTCAGAACGTTTCTTCCCAGCTCTGTGCTTTTGCAGTGTGTTCTGAGTGATGCTAGACAGGGTCCGTTGCACACTGCAGTGTGACTCAGCAACTGGATAGAACCCTTCTACCCTGTAAAGCATTATGTTCAGTGGCTGCTGTGCAAAAAGAAAAATCTTCTAAAACAAAAAGAGCTTTAAGGGTTGTTTTTGTGTTATTCGAGGGCTTATTGTTTTAATTTCCAGAGTCTAGAAGTACTGTATAATTAGCCAGAACATAACTGCTATTTGCAACTTCACTGACATGAAGATTTCTGAAGGCAAAAATCTCTTAAGGTGAATTGTGTACCGAATATAAAAACCAATTCAAGCAAATCCTAACTGCCTTCGTAAGAAAACCGCATTGTGTTTTTAATTGTCCGTGAACTCAGTATCACCCTTTTTTAAATTATTTTTGAAACAGCTCATCTATTTTTTATTGCAGTTGTCATTGTTTTTACATGGGGGGGGGCGGGGGGGGGCGGGGGGCAGAGGGGGTACACGTGTCATTGGTAAGAGCTTATTCTGTGTTCAGAGTTTCAGTCTGTTTTGAGGATGAGGACAGCAGTATGTTTAAATGCTACTTGTCCTTCAACTCAGGATTACTGAGGGCTGGTTCATAGACCCCCTTATTAAAACCACAAAAGAAAACCAAAACTGCAGCGACCAGGAAGGAGGCCTGCAATAAAGAGCGGGTTTCTCCATTCACTTGGAGTGCTAGGAATCACACGTTGCATTATTGTGGGAGTCTATGCAATACTCCCGGGAAGAGACATGCAAAAAGTTTAGCTTGACAGCGCAATTACCCAGCACAGTTTCTACACCACAAATTGCCTGCAGACCAGCAGTAAACCCCACCAGTGAATGAATAGTGCCTCTGTCTTCAAACCAAGCCCATTCTTTTTGCAACCCTTTTCCTCTCCCAGTTGGGCTTGAGCAATCAGCATGATTTCCACCCAAGACCAAACAGCATTGGACAGTGGGAGTGGAAACACTTCACGCTAGGTTTTATCAAATTGAACTTTGGGGTTAAGGCCCTCTGCTCTGATCCAGGCAAGCTCTTACTTCTCTGTCTACCTCCCTGGCTCTTTTCCTGTCTGCCTCTCTCTCAGTCTTACTCCCAGCCTGCCTGCCTCTCTGTGTCTCTCCCAGCCTCCTCCCTGCCTGCCTCTCTGCGTCTCTCTCCCTGCCTGCCTCTCTGTGTCTCTCCCAGCCTCCCTGCCTCTCTTCCTGTCTTCTCCCTGCCTGCCTGCCTGCCTCTCACCCTGTCTTCTCTCTCCCTGCCTGCCTCTCTGCATCTCTCCCAGCTTCCTCCCTGCCTGCCTGCCTCTCTGCCTGTCTGTTCCAGTTCCCCTCAGCCTGCTCTCTCCCTGTCTCTCTGAGGTCAGGCAGGAATGTGTGCAATGCGGAGGGAAGCTGTGGGAGGTGGTGGCAGCAGTTGCTGAGCTGGTTGGGCCTGACGGAGCTGTGCTATGCTCTTCTTGTTACAATCGAAAACAGCTTTCTTCTTTTTGTTTTTCTTTTTTTCTTCTTCCTTTCTGCTGCACCCCTCTTGCCTAACCCCTCTCCTCTCTCAGACTGTCCTACCTCCTTTCTCAGCATTGCTAGTCACAAACAAACTCAATAACCCCTTCAGTCTACAGGCAGGTCCTGCTTGAGTTACTGCTGCCTGTGCTTGTGCTCCTTTTAACATCAATACCCTTTGTGCTTCTCTTTCGTCAAAGAAAACTCCCCTTTGAAAAAATATCATTCATAATCTTCTAAACCACTTCTAGTAAAGCCTGTGCCACTTGTGTTTCTGTTCCAGCCTGTGATAGACTCATTTAAGAACATAAGAATGGTTACAAACGAGAGGAGGCCATTCGGCCCATCTTGCTCGTTTGTTGTTAGTAGCTTATTGATCCCAGAATCTCATCAAGCAGCTTCTTGAAGGATCGCAGGGTGTCAGCTTCAACAACATTACTGGGGAGTTGGTTCCAGACTCCCACAATTCTCTGTGTAAAAAAGTGCCTCCTATTTTCTGTTCTGAATGCCCCTTTATCTAATCTCCAATTGTGATCCCTGGTCCTCATTTATTTTTTCAGGTCAAAAAAGTCCCCTGGGTGGACATTGTCTATACCTTTTAGAATTTTGAATGCTTGAATCAGATCGCCGCGTAGTCTTCTTTATTCAAGACTGAATAGATTCAGTTCTTTTAGCATATGCCATGCCTTTTAAACCCGGGATAAATCTGATCGCTCTTCTTTGCACTCTTTCTAGAGCAGCAATATTCTTTTTCTAGCGAGGTGACCAGAACTGAATACAATATTGTAGATGAGGTCTTACTCATGCATTGTAAAGTTTTAACATTACTTCCCTTGATTTAAATTCAACACTTTTCACTATGTATCCGAGCATCTTGTTGGCCTTCCCCACCTTGTCTAGATGAAGACATTTCTGAGTCAACATAAACTCCTAGATCTTTTTCAGAGATTCCTTCTTCAATTTCAGTATCTCCATTTGGTATTTATAATGCACATTTGTATTGCCTACGTACAGTACCTTACACTTTTCTATATTAAATGTCATCTGAATGCTGTCTAGATCATTTTGAATGACCTTTGCTGCAGCAACGGAGTTTGCAAATTTAACAAGTTTGCTTACTATACCACAATCTAAGTCATAAATGTAGATTAGGAATAGCAGAGGATCTAATACTGATCCCTGTGGTACTCCAAGGGTTACCTCGCTCCATTTTGAGATTTCTCCTCTAATCAGTACTTTCTGTTTTCTACATGTTAACCACTCCCTAATCCATGTGCATGCATTTCCTTGTGCTGAATTTCCTATGATATTGGATCAATGTGTTTGGATGGCAGTATTACAACTTAAATCCATGCTTCCCATGCTTCTGCTCTGCCTTTGCTAAGGGCTAACCCTTTCTGCTTTACTACACCACAGATAACTCTTCACCTATTCAGGGTTTGTCCTGCCAGGAGGGGAGAGGGGAGAGCAGGGGGGCTGGCTGCTTCTTCAGCCAGTAAGAGGATGCAGATTTATTCCTGAGCTGGTGCGGCTCCTGTATTTTTGATGAGAGATATCCAAGCGGTTTGCATGCATGCTTTTTTTTTTTTTTACTGCTTCACTTTAATATGTATGCAAATGCAGCATCTCTCCCATCCCTTAATTGTCTAGCTTCCAGCAGTCAGCTCCAGTGAAGAGTATTTGTATTTATGGAAGCTCGTGCCAATAACTTGTACACTAAACAGGGCCGCTGGCACTGCTGTGTGAAACATTGTTTTATTTCTTAGCTGGACTTCATCTGAACTCACCCCTGGCATGGAACAGCCCCTCCCTGTCTCACAGAGCTCACCACACTTTAAATACACTGCTATTCATGAAGAAGTTGAAATTGATTTTTTCCGAAAGGAAAAAAAAAAAAAAAGCCAATTTAAATTCTAAAGCAATTCGGAAACAACTTAAAACTACTTCCAAGCCACGAAATGAGATGTCTGAGTTGCTTTCTTCCGGTTTGCTAACTTCCTTGTGTGCGCTTTTTACCCTGTCCTCGGTCGGTGAGATGAGATGAGAGGAGGTTAAAAGCTCTTAAACCACGTATGCAGACGAGCCCAGCTCTTGTGCATCGTGGTTAAGACACTCGCTTGCACGGTGCGTGAATGCTCTGTGCTGCTGCAGGCTTTGCCCTTTAGACAAGTCCAGATCAGACACCCTGTCGACTTTACCGTGATCCTGATCACACTCGCTGAAGGACACCACGGCTTCTTCCTGGTGACCTGCTCAGGTTTCCTCTAACACCCCTTTTCCACTGGCCCATCCCAGTACAGGTGATCTTCCACTGGCTATCTGAACCAAACGTGTGAAACCCGTACCTTGCTCATCGGATCCGAATGCCTGCTCTCTCTCTCCGAGAAGCCCTGTTCTCCTCTGCGCATAATCAGCCCGTCGTTGCGTTTCAGTTTCATTCAGCAATATGTGAAGAACGCCAACGAAGAAAAACCCAACCATGACCTCTAGACCCGCCATGTCCAACTCGAACACAACGCCCCTTAACACCACGTGCGGCACGTCCGTTGAGGGTGACGTGAGCTGCACCGCTCGGGCTCGCAGTGGAAACACAACCAGGCTCAGTGGAGCGTGGCGCCTCCAGGCCAGGGCAGGTTTAAAGGCATGGAGACTGGACTACATGACATGGGGTGCTCAGCTCAGCACTGAGGTGCGATCGCTCCGTTGCTCTCGCTCTCAAAACCTATAAACTTGAAAAAACTACCTGAAAATGAGCAAAATTGCACAAGTGCCCTCGTGAAAGTGTCCCATTGTAAAAGCACAGCCAAGTGTAATACAGCACAGTTAAAGACAGAGATGAAGAATAGTGAGGTGTAATAAAGCATGTTAATAAACAATGGATGGGACACTAGTCAAGTTCATTTCTGCAAATATATATACGACAGTTCAATTGAAGGGGAAGCAACTTCCAGAGTACATATTTCGATTTTGTCCGTCACTTGCAGAAAAAAAAAACCTGTCTTATATAGAGCCTTGTCCTTTGAGGAGTAAACTACACTAGTAATAATAACTACACAGCTGCTTGCAAGTCATTTGTAACGATGGCAATGACTGCCAGTGTGGTCACAGTTCTGCCAGAGGAGAGGAACAAAGCCCCCTGAGCCGGGCTGCTTTTTGTGGGTCTGCTGCTGGCTTTAAGAGTCAAGCAAGGACAGGTCTGGTGGCAGCTGACTAATCCCCAGCTCTCCTCCTCCTCTTCTCTGTGCCAGGAATACACACAAGAGCTGAATGCCTTCTCTCCCTGCTAGCCAGGCGGCTGCTCTCTGTCTGGGCTGCAGACAGAGACAAGCGACCAGCTGCCTGTCCCTTTCAGCAAGTCAAAATGCATTCACTGTGTTTGTTTACTCGTGTCTCTGCCCTGCAAGAAAACAGAGCCTCCCTTACAGCAAAATAAAACAAGGATTGTTCTACTAATGCTGCATTATTCTGAACTCTTTTCAGCGGTTGCTGCACAAAAATGTGTTCAAGTGGATTTTTGCTCTAGTGTGAAAATACCGCAAAACATTTTAGAGTTGCAAAACTATGATGTTGAATTTATTCCAATAAGGAAGCCTGCTTTGTTCTGAAAATGTGCCTGAAAACTCACTGCATCATACCATGCTTGAACGTTAGTCAATCAAGAACGAAGTACAGGGAAGTGGGAATAGCATTGACAGCATAACAGCCCTTGTTAAAGTTTACCGCGGTATTTCTGCAGCTTCTCCCATGGATATACTGCGTATTTGTCATAGTTTATACCCTGGTTTGCTGTGTTTATTAATATGCTTTTCCATACCTATAGCCATCAGCTTTACTGAACATGTGTTGCTTAGTGCAGTCCTGTGTAGGTATTCTCACTCGACAGCATGTTAATATAAAGTATTGAGGAAGCATTAGCACACACCGAACACACAAGACGGATATAGGCGAATGCCCCTTTAGGTGCCATTATTACTCTGTTTGCATTGCTTTGTCATTCACCCACTCACTCACTCACTCACTCACTCACTCGCTTCTTCCATTGATAATATCTTATTAAAGGTGGTCGTTTGCAGGAATCAAAACTTTCCCTTGGCTTGAGTCACACATATGAATTCTCTCTTCATTATACAAACACTGCTTACATTAAAAAAATGAGCAGTAAATTTGCATTATGTTCTAAACTAATTATTTTGGTCATGTAAGACGCATTGGCTAGGGTTTTAGAGTTGGTATCCCTTTCATTCTGAGAACAACATTTGCAATAACCCAAGCACTGCCCTTCACCTGGGATTCAGTCCGGTATCTGAACCCCCGTTTACAATAGCAGAACTGTGAGGGTAGTTTACTGGGTCCAAAGACAAACCAGTTAGAAAGATCCGGAAGAGAATCTGAGCTGAAAAACGCTAAGTCCAACAGTGTTAGCGGTACTGTGTACTTCGGTCTTAAAGTATGTCACTTTCATTGCTGAACCTGAAGAGCAAACCATTGAGGTATACAAGTCATTTTCAAGAGGGTCCTGTAGGACTAATATTACGACAGCACCTCCTAAAACAACATCAACGAACACAACAATGCACTCCAGTCAGCAGCTGCAGTGTTTCACAATCTTCTTCGTGAATGTTATATATTCACCCTGTAACGCCCTTGCATTTGTGCACTGAGAAAAGCTGCTCTTGAATTGAATTAGACCCTGTTCTTTGAACCAAGCACAAAACGACTGAGCTCGCCACCAACACGCTCTGTATGAACATGCTGGAGTTTGAGTCTGGCAGTGAAACACACAGTATGCTACAGCAGAGGGTGGTAAGGTGTTGCATCACATCTAGGGTTACCAGACCTGCTGGGAAAACTGGGTTTGTCCCCGTTTTCAGCCTTCATTTTGTGTCCCGTTTGGAAACAGTAAAGTCATTAAATCTTCCCAGTTTTGCTCTTGTGTTCACTGTATCAGCGTGCTCAGCAAGTCAGCAGAGATTTACTCGGTGGTGTTAGCGCCATTCAAAAATGACAAACTATCTAATAAGTGATGTGTTTAATAATTATGATTACATGTCTAATAATTCATATTGTGTGTATCTTCCTGGACCGTGTCTAGTTTTTTTTTTTGTATTTGTTTATTAAAAACAACGACTTTAGTGTTTTTATATATACATTATCACATGATTAAATGATAACAGCTGATCTTAAAATGTCCCGGTTTTTCTCTGTGGATATCTGGTAACCCTAATCACACGGGATAGTATATTTGATACACCAGTCGCATTGGTGTTGGCATTTATTACCCTCGTCACCGCTAGGTCACTGAACATCGTCAGAAATTAAACTTTGTCACAAAGTTTGTGTCGCAGTTTGTTTACATTCCACCCAACAGCTACATCGCAACAGCTAAATGTTAATGTATTTTGTTAGAAATAAACAAATAAAAACATGACATTGCTTTATTATTATTATTATTATTATTATTATTATTATTATTATTATTATTATTATTATTATCATTATTATTATTATTATGCCGCTGGTTACAATGTGCAGTCAATGTTCAACAAAAACTAGTCTAGCTATCGTCTGATTAATTTAATCGACAATTCATTATTAATTTATCAATAAAAGTTAGAATATACGCCTCAATGATTTTATAAACGTTTTAATACACGAAGAGAGACGTGTGCCCCGTGATAATAAATAAAATAAATAAATACATTTCTCATATAATAATGTTTCAAACTTAACGTGGTCTCCGCGTCACTGTTTTTTTCCCCCAAATGTATTTAGAGATTAAATAAATACCGCAATATATTCAACGTATGTTTACACACACACTCTATATATATATATGTGTGTGTGTGTGTTTTTATACTGAAGGCTTATTTTTTTCTCTCCGTTCTTATAAATATCTTGTTTGTTTGTTTTTTTAGAGCGAGAAGCGACATTGGTTCTCGTTAGTTTCATCTCAGTCCACTTTCTGTTCCTCGCTGTCTGCACTCTTCTTCCTCTGCCAAACGATTCCGGGAAATAAAAAAAAATATCTAATGGAACATCAACAAGAAGGAAAAAAAAAATCCATGAAAAAAAAAATATAAAACATCTCAAGGGTAGAGGTTGTTTCCCTGGCAACGGCTCGTCGATTGGTTGTGATGGGAACAGGGCCTTCAGTTGTGTGTATGGAAGGGGTGATTAATGAGGCGTTGACGGGGCGAACTGCGGAGATAGAAAAGAAAAAGGGACGAGAAAACGGCAGAGGCGCTAGTGCTTCTACCGCTGCTGCAGTTCGTGAACATTTTTTGTTTATTTTTTGCCCCCCCCGAAATAAAAAATATGACAATAAAACAAAATTGTTGTTATTTTTTCTGCACGCAAAATGCTTATTTTACAGAACTACGCGCTTGACACACACGCACACAGTCTCGCATACTGTACTGGAGGTTAAAACAGTATTATTTTGTATGTATTGCATGTTTGTTAGATTGCAGTATTTTAATTTAAAACAACAAAAACGACATTGTTATTTGCTTAAACTGCCGACGCTGTTCCATTGCGCAACGTTGACTGCGTTGTGTTTCTGACTTGGCGTTTATACCGAGTTTATGATTATGACAACACTTGGACAACGCAGGCTAGAGAATGCACGTTTTCTTTCAGCTGTGGGAAGTTCAGCTATAACTACTAAACCCCCACATGGGCAAACAGTAACATTACAGCGCCGACAGGTTGAGGAGGTGGTACTGACAGTGGCATTTTAACACAGCTCTCTTTGCATAAAGTGTGCTTACGCTGTTCCGTTTGAGTAAACAGCAGCTACAACTACCTGCCATATGTAACACTCACATGCAAGACAGAGATCTAAATTTACCATGCAATTTATCAGCATCCTATAGCAGCTGCATCTCCCCGTTTGCAAGTCAGTTTTGGCCACGTAGGACATGGCTTGGTAGGTGCTCAGTTGGCAGGTGCTTCCCTACCCAAACAAACGCTGTATCGACTGGAACAATCTTAAATGTGATTATTTCCGACCCCATAGCCTCCCTGAGGAGTACGGATTGAGGAATAGTCATGCCCACCTCCCTCAGAAGAGCACAACCTCTGAATCAGTTTCCACCACTCCCCTACCCACTCCACCCTACCCCTGTACCGCGTAGCGCACATTTTCCACTGCAGTGGATGTTTTAGTCCAATTCAGATTGCTCTTCTATCGCTAACACAGGACTCCAGCGGTGCTGCAGTGATGGGGTGAAATGCTAACCCCGGAGATTAGAAGGATGCCTGATTTAGACCGAGCCCATGTCATGTGTGTGTTCTGCAGAAGACCTGCAACTTGAACGTAGGCCACTCTTGAAAAAGAAATAAAGAAAGAAAGAAAGAAAGAAAGAAAGAAAGAAAGAAAGATGCATTCTCATACAGAGAGTACATCTGTGTGTCAGTAATATATTCATGGGTTTTAATTCATGTTGGGAGCTGAACGGTGCTGACTATAGTGGCTGTAAGGTGTGCATTATTATCAGTTACCCCCCCCCCCCATATAGAAGTCGAATGCATACATTATTTGATGTGTCGATGCTTGTCAAGGTGCCTCATGCATGATCATAGGTATTTGATGCTCATGCTCATTTAAAATGCATATATTAAAAAATAAGAAGTCAAGCCTGGCATGTTGAGAGTTGACAGATATTCAACATGTTTGCCTTTTCTCCGTGGGCCCCTGTGTGTACTCTGTGTGTACTCTGTGTGTGTGTGTGTGTGTGTATATATATATATAAAGTATGACATAGGGTTCTGTACAATATAAAATGATGCACCCCCCACAAGACGTCTGAGCAACCTGGGCTGAAAATGAGCCTGTATCTTACACAGCACTATCTAGAAAATATATAGAAATATATAGTGTTGTTATAGTGATTACATTTTGCTGAACTGACACTGTCCCTATTTACTCTTACGGTAAGAGCCTTCTTAAAAAAGAATAACAACACACAACACCTTCCCACACAGTTTTAGTATCATCATTTAGGGTTATAAATAGCATTTCAGACTTGTGTTAGCGTCTGCGTTATTGCAGTCTGAAAGCCTGGCTTTGCGATTAGCATTGCTTTGTGATAAGAAATTAATTAGCCCAGTTCCCCAAACGTTAGCCGAGATCCTTTTATCGCCTTCTAAAATGCAGTAGAATCTATTTATAAATACTTTTAAAATCATTTACACCGTCGCTGTGAAATGAAGCATGGCCGTGTTTTTCTTTTTAATACTCGAACATGTTGCACTTCTGCGTGGCAGTCGGGAGGCTTTGTGAAGCATCTTTATCTCAATTGGGTTGCTCATGTCTAAACTGCTGGATCAACAGGACTAAAGCAACACACAATGGGAGAGTGAGTGCAGCGAGTTCCAGGCCGTTCTCGCTGTGTTAGCAATGCTGCATAGGGGACTGCGTATCAGCACTACAGATTGTGATCAGACGTCGCTGGCACTGCTGTATGAGGGACAGTCAAATGGTTCATGCCATGCATGCCTCTGTCACAGGGTGTAGGGGCTCATCTTTAGATGTGACCGGTCTGCAAGGTCATTCTCAAAGATTAACGCCTCCGTATTCCTCGCGTTTACAGCTAGGGGGCAGAACCATTCCTTGTGTATCGATGACCACAGTGACCCACGGAGTCTTCTTTCTTGTGTCTCTTGTGGCTTGTTCGAAACAGAAGCAATTCCTGTGGTTTTGGCTACAGAAGCACCTAATGCCTACTGTCAGCTCTATACTATTATTATTATTATTATTTATTTCTTAGCAGACGCCCTTATCCAGGCGACTTACAGTTGTTACTAGATATCACATTATTTTTACATACACTTCCCCATTTATACAGCTGGGTTTTTACTGGAGCAATCTAGGTAAAGTACCTTGCTCAAGGGTACAGCAGCAGTGTCCCCCACCTGGGATTGAACCCACGACCCTCCGGTCAAGAGTCCAGAGCCCTAAACACTACTCCACACTGCTGCCCTTACTCTCACAATTGACACTTCTAAACTGATGGAAAACGAACAGGATGGAAATCAAACAGCTTTCCTCTCAATCCCAGACCAGAGGCGAAAGTCAACGGGTACAGAAGAACAGGTTTGGGGTGGTCTTACAGCGGCGCAGGAGAGGACCCAGGGTGATTCCACTCACAGGACTCTTCCGCTCTGACTCTACAGTAGGCAGCCGTGCGTGAAGATCTCAACTCAGGAGGCTGTTGGAGGAGGGATAGCCCTCTTCCTCCGCTCCTGCCCAGCGGCTGCTGACACACCTCAACGCAACGCACCTTCTGGTCTGCTGACAACATCCTGAGCACTCCATCTGTCCCGCTTCAATGCCGAGAAACAGTCAGAAAGTACGAGAAGCGCGGCGCCCTTCGAGATGTCTGGGAAACCTTCAGGGAGGTCCGACGATCAGTCAATGAGCTCATCCTCTCCTGGTGTCCTTCCTTGTATCCAGCCTCCCTCCAAGCCCTCTGTGCCCTCTTTAATGCCCTCGAACCGCTGGAAAACTGTTCTGTGTGAGAGAGCATGACCACCCGCATGCTTCCACCAGCGTTCTGCACAAACTTCATGTCGATGACTCTTTGGAAAGTTGGGAGTGCTTCAAGTCGTGGAACTGGCTGCTTATCTTTCATCGTACAGTTAAAACAAACTGTTTCTAAATTTAAAAAGCCCAACGCTGTCAGGGAGATTTGCAATGCAAACCATGTTGGATTTCAGCAGGCTGTTTTGTCTAGGCAACTCAGCATGTGTTGTAAACACAGAGGAGCGTGGCATTGATTTTCTGACGTCACTTTAATGTGGGGTGCTTCAGACAATCAGGTTTCAGCAGTTTCAGTCTTTACTTGAGCAGTATCCACTACTGTACTGTTTATAACAAACACATGGCAATCCCAGCTGCGAGCTCTCCGGGTGTGAGGTAATGCTGCAGGTCCAGGCAGGCAGGCAGGCAGGCAGGCAGGTGAGGTGACTTGTAAAGCTGGTTTGTGAGTCTTCCTTCATCACTAGGGCTTGTGTTTGCTCTTCTGTGTGTTAAACCTGATGAGCCATACACAGCATTTACCACTGTGCTTAATCAACAAATATATTATTATTATTATTATTATTATTATTATTATTATTATTATTATTAATGCTCTAAATTTCAGCCGTGAGGTACCTCTCAAAGTCTCTAAAACGTCAGTGACACAATGCGTTCAGATGATTCACAAAACTGGGGCTCTATTTAAAAGACCACAGCAGCGACAATCTGACAGAGAAAAAACGTGAGCTATGAAGCCAGGCAGAAGGATGCCTGTAAAAATCCATTAAGTCATGTTAGTGTTTCATAAACTCTAATCTGGTGAGTCGTTTAAATATTAAGAAAACAATGACCAGTGACATAATCTAAACAGAACCGAGCGATGGTTCTAGGAATGTGTCATAAGCTGCATAGCCTGGGCAAAAAAACATGCCGAAGTTTACCCCCATCCTTTCTGAAATAATATATCGTAAAACTATTAAAAAAAACCAAAACTATGTTCTGGAAGATTAAACTGTAATTACAGAGCTCCAATCATTTTAATAAATACCAAACAAAATAAACAACAACTGTGACACAATAAAAATAACAATTTTAAAACCACGGCTGGCTTGGGGCATTCTGGGCAGCATTAGTATTGTGAATAATTGCACGCAGTTTTCATGTGATTTATTTATTTTTTTTTGTTAAGATATTCAGGGCAGGTAAAAACCACTTTTCAAAGTTTACCGCAGTAAATACCATACACATTGATTTGTATAGACCCTTTACACACACTGCAAATACCCTTTACACACTGCAAATACCCTTTACACACACTGCAAATACCCTTTACACACTGCAAATACCCTTCACACACACTGCAAATACCCTTTACACACACTGCAAATACCCTTTACACACTGCAAATACCCTTCACACACACTGCAAATACCCTTTACACACTGCAAATACCCTTCACACACACTGCAAATACCCTTTACACACTGCAAATACCCTTTACACACACTGCAAATACCCTTTACACACTGCAAATACCCTTCACACACACTGCAAATACCCTTTACACACTGCAAATACCCTTCACACACACTGCAAATACCCTTTACACACACTGCAAATACCCTTTACACACACTGCAAATACCCTTCACACACACTGCAAATACCCTTTACACACACTTGAAATACCCTTTACACAATGCAAATACCCTTTACACACACTGCAAATACCCTTTACACACACTGCAAATACCCTTTACACACACTGCAAATACCCTTTACACACTGCAAATACCCTTTACACACTGCAAATACCCTTGACACACACTGCAAATACCCTTGACACACACTGCAAATACCCTTTACACACTGCAAATACCCTTTACACACACTGCAAATACCCTTGACACACTTACACAAAACCCAGAAGACAAAACGAACAAACACAGAAAATCAGTTATGTGATAGATGCCAACTAGAACAGTTCTTGTCCTTCAGGGTAAAATATCCTTGTTTTCTATATAAATATGAATTCTATTCAATGGTGTAACTTTTAAAAGTAGGGGCACAGTTTCTGTATCTGGGGCATATCATAAAAAAAGAAACATTTCTTTACTATTGGGCGCTTTCTCGTCTCTGCTTGAGATCACCCACAATGCAGTGCGCGCCCACACTGCCTCAGTTGATTCGTGTTTCCCTTGAGTCCCAGTGGAGACTGCATACTGACTGGTAGTGTTATATGAATACATTACTGAGAAATTATTAAGTCCAAGTGTACTAAGTTTAAACGGACACTAGACCGCTGAGGATCTTTCAGCCAATCAGAACGCATCAGGCTGTATTCCACGACACATCACACCCAATTCACGACAGCAACCGCGCCTTTTTGTGTTTTCACCGCGCTCTGTTCTCCATATCAGCACGGATGACCAGGTCTCCTGCTTTAAAAAAATCACACCTGGGGCACCTCTAGGAATTCCATTCGATGACATCACAATCGCCCGCGAACCTCGGCCAATTATCTCCCTCTTATCAATGAAAACGACAGCGGACTAAACAAAGTTGGGGAACGATCAGAAAACGATCAGGATTTTCTGAACTCGTAGTTTAGTAATCAAGCCGTATATATAAGAGAGTTACAGGACTGTGAGGGTCTGTGTGTGGGCTGGATCGCACAGGTGAACACTACTCAGTCATACTGATATTACTCAGATACGCTCGCCGTCCTGTAACGCTTCAATAAAACCATTTAAACAAATTGCCCTCACTGTAATAAAGTCGTGTTTTTCAGGTCACTGCAGATTAACTACAGAACTTACTTACAGCTGCTCACCCTGACTCTGCAGTAGGCTTTTCTCAGGAGCGGCTTATGGAAATGCTGTTCATAACAAAGCCCTCCACAGAGTTTAATGTTCCACAGGGGAGCGACAGTATACCAGCCTCTTTACCTACAACACAGCCCTAATGAGACGTTAATCATGGCTGCTCCCCTTTCTTACAAAACCTGGGATCGTTCGAATCCAAGCTGCTTTCATTTCTTTCTTCTGGGGTATCGGTGAAGCAGTTCAATATTTTCTGCAGCAGTCGATTGCAGTACAGTAGTGTATACACCAAAAGATATCCTATTAATTCAAAAACAGATTCTGTACTGCCCCTTTGAAGGTGTTATTGTTGACCTTTATATCCAAAGGGAATTTAAAGGGTTAAGTGTCATCCCCTTTGCCTTTTTCATTACAATCACGCACTTGTCTTTGTTCCTCTAGTTTCATAGACGGGACGGTGATGTTGAACTTCCCTCTAATCTCCACCCTCCGTACTCAATGCACTGCAGAGACCCAACTTACACATCAAACAGTTACATCATTTTAGACTTAGATCAACTGGAACGCGACACGAAGCTCAGTAATTAGCACAGCCTCATGCAACATCAGTGTTGTTCCTGTGTGAGTCTGTGTAGGCATGCTGCGTGTCTGCATGTATATTATAGCAGATAGCATCGCAGTCAAGGCTGTTCTTTCTTTGTACGCTTCTTCAAAAGCACCCGACACTAAAACAACTGCTCCGTGTGCAAGCGAGTTAGAGGATTTAAAATCTAGCAAATGAAGAGAGGGAGGGAGAGCGAAGGGGAGACAGAGAGAGAGAAAGGGGGAGAGAAGCACAAGGAGAGAGAGAGAGAGAGGGAGAGAAGCAGGGAGAGTGTCTGTTTTTGACTCTTTCTTTCACTAGAGGCCTCTCACACTCACTCCTCGCGTGTTCAGCAGAGTTGAGTAGATTTGACAGCCTGCCTGTGTGGCGGCACAGAGGAGAGCACAGACATGGATCTATTTATATCAGATTGCCTGTAAATTGTCAGTATAGCACACCCCTAATGGTCTGGGTGTGTATCAGCTACTGGAATATATATATATATATATATATATATATATATATATATATATATATATATATATATATATATATATACATAAACTTTCCACTCTCCTTCTCCACCTTATGGCCTAAGCTGGGAGTTTGTTGTGTGTTTCAGTGAGGGGCTGCAGATTCAGTTTATCTTTCATTGCTAAGGAGGTTTATCTTTTTTTTCTTTTTTTTTTTTAATTAGACATTGTTTATTACGAGTGGGTTAAATGTGAGAGCTGCTTAACAATCTGCACACATTCCTGCTGCTCTGCTGTCGTTCATTTCTCTTTCTGTTTTAGTTGATTTTTTGCCTGCGTTCAATAGCGGATTTATTTAACCCCCTGTTTGCCCGTTGATTTCTGCAGGCGGAATGTAGATCTTTCTTTCTTTCTTTCTTTCTTTCTTTCTTTCTTTCTTTCTTTCTTTCTTTCTGGGACTCACGTTCAGTTTGGGTATAATTGTTTTTTAAGTTAACAGTTTCAGTGTTACTGGCTAAATAATTTCCCAATTTGCAGTGAGATCAGATAGCAATACAAATTTTTAAAAAAAAACTTTTGTGATGGGTTGCATCGGTTCTCAATACGTTAACGCTGAAGCTTTTAGAATGAAATATAAAGCAGCTTTGACTGGCTGCTGTGTTACAGTGATCTAGAGGCCCAGGTAACCTGCGGTCTAACCTCACACAGTTGTGGTTAGCACCTTCCAGCTGAACTGTTCTGCTTGTGGGATTGCATCAAGACAAGAGCCTGCATGATGCCGCTGCGTAAATTCAATTGAAACCAGCGTCCTCGAATCCCAGATCTGCAGGTATGTGGTGAGTCAGTGTGGGGTCTGGAGAGTTCACGGCATATCACTGCTAATCACATGAAAAGCACACTGGCTCCCTCTCGTTAGGAGCACGCTGGCGCTAATGAATTTCACACCCAGTTCCCTCGTGCTCTCCAGACAGAACACCCCTGATCATGGGAGTTCATTCCGTCTGGGTTGCATTCCGAAATGAGGATTCCGTGGCATGCTGATTGGCTGTCAGGAAGGTGGGCCGGACGCCCACTTCTCTACTGTTGCAATGGGGGTCCGTGGAAAGTTAGCACTCAACCATGCACAGCCGCTCAAAAGGGACTACAGAGATTGTCTCTGAGGAGCCTGCACTGAACGACTGTGAGCGTGTGTGCTGTACATGTGTGTCTTTTCAGCAACACTTGTCTGTGATAATCTCGCTCTTTGGCAGAACCTGTTCCTCTGTTCTAATGTCAGAATTAAAAAAGATAGTATTTGAAAGATATTTTTGTGAAAAGGAACCATGGCAGGGCGAAAGCCCTTACTGTAAATAGTGTGTGTGTGGGGGGGGGGGGGGGGGGGGTTGGCAGGGATGAGGTTAAATCGATCCCTGCCAGCAATCACAGGTGTGGCTATTCTCCAATTAGGTAACTGGTGCTAACACATGTATAAAGGAACCAGAAATCCTTTGTCTGTTGGAGAGTGGAGGAGAGTGGAGAGGAGAGGAGAGGAGAGGAGAGGAGAGGAGAGGAGAGGGGAGGAGAGGAGAGGGGAGGAGAGGGGAGGAGGGGAGGAGAGGAGAGGGGAGGGGAGGAGAGGAGAGGAGACAGGAGGAGAGGAGCGGAGAACCTTTAACCCACAATCCTGCACGAGCACCACTGACACAAGAGTCATCTACAACGAGCATCTCAGCACCCTGAGTCATCTACAACGAGCATCTCAGCACCCTGAGTCATCTACTACGAGCATCTCAGCACCCTCAGTGTCTGCCATGCCACCGCCCGGCTTGGAACACCAAAAAGGTGTGGTTAAAAAAAAAAAAAAAAAAAATACCACTGATTGGAACAAGACCGCCCGGCTCACAGGCTTTTAAAACAATATATATATATATATGAAACATCTTTTAAAGAAAGGGTGTAATTCTCACTTCACAGTCCGGAATGCAGCCGCAGCCCCTTTTCATGTGGTTTTAGTCATCGGAGCGCAGGAATTACTGAAGTATCACGTTCCCCAGATCCCTTTAAATACGATACCCTTGAGAAAGGCAACAGAAAAAAAAAAAAACACACAACGGTGAGAAAAACGAAATGTTACACATTGCGAGGAGTGTCTGTTAATATACTGCAGGGCTGGTGGAGTTGAATGAGGAGGATTGCGTTGAACACAGCAGCCTTTTTTAATGCAGAACCCTGCATTCCTGCATGGCTGCAATTGCTACGGCTGTATAAAAGTACCATTGCTAAGTCATCTGCAGCGTTCAGCACGGTGCTGTTTTATTCCAGGGAAGGGGGTTCAATGCGTTCTGATCCGACACTCCAGTGCTGTGGTTGTTAAGCTGCAGGATCACGAAGTCACTTTTTCAGGAAGGACGGCTTGAAACCTGGTTCCAGGAGACCGGGAGAGCTAGTGTGAGGCAGCTTTGCTGTATCAAACCCTCCACCGAAGGAACCACAGTATTTTACACCCTCAACATAATCGAATGGGCAACACCATGCATCACGCAGTTCAGACATCTAAGGACACATCTTCACATATATTTCAAACAGGTCATTAGGGTGAATATGAATTAAATATATTTTTTATGTCACTTTTAACTCTTTAAGGTACAAGGGGCCTATGTGTCCCACAAACACAATGATGCTGGCTATCTTATTTTTGCAAGGAGGTGCACGAAACAGGGTTCAAATGTACTGACCGGTTGGATCCGGTCATTGAAATGGTCCCTCCTCGTGTATTTGAAGTCGAACCTGTTTGACAACAAGCGCTCGATTCCGTGTGCACCTTAAGGGTTAAATTGAATTTTATTACCCATGGGGTGACAAAAACTTGAAATATGGCCTTAATTTGCTCAATACAGAATTTCTATATAAAAACAAAACGTTGAATATTCTCACCCGTATTTAAACTCTATACAGACTCAAAGTGCGTGCAAATTAAATTCAGAGGTACGTTTGTTTTGTTTATTTTCTTCCAAAAGAAATGCAGACGGTATAATATTGCACATATGTCTGCAGAAATGAATTCTGAATAAAACAAAATAACGGTAGAAAGAAAGAAAAACAGGAAAGAGAAACGCGAAAAGAACGACGGGGAAGTGAAAATCCTGCGCTGATAAAACTCGAGGTCATTTACATCCTGGATGGGGTTGAGTGGCAGCCGTTGCCATGGCGACGTTCCCAGGGGCCTCGCGGCTCTCCTTGCCTGCTGACAGCAGCTGAGAGAAACGAAGGGGAGTGCATCTGATCTCTATGGTGGAATGGGGTGCAACGCCACCAGCGCCCGTCTCACGCCGCCGTCAGTGGCGCTTCAGTTTCTGTGCAGAGTTTGTCTTTGAGTTTCAGTAGGGTGCATCATCCGCGCTGCCCCAAAACTGGAAAAATAAATAAATAAAATAACCCACATGGCCTCTCTCCATTGTATTCATTAATGAATGCGCACCGTTTTAAATAACGCGTGCCTGCTCCGGTCCCTGGCAGTGTTCAGCTGACTCATACACTGTGAACAGAGACGCTTAGTCAAAACGATGGTCTAGAGAAGTTTATTTTATTCAATAACTAGAAACATTTAATAGATAAATAAATAAATAAATGCATTGGCATTCCCCATGACAATTAAAAACGCATTGTTGGTTTATGTAGTATTACAAATGATATATATATATATATATATATATATATATATATATATATATATATATATATATATATATATATATATATATATATTATTTTAGTATTACTGTATTACTATTATAATAAAATTATATATATATATATATATATATATATATATATATATATATATATATATATATATATATATATATATATATATATGGGGGTATCTTCTATCAGTGGAATCTCTCCTCTCCTCTCTCGTTGCTGTTCAGCATTCAGAGTGCTTTGTGAAATGTATGGAAGGTAGAGTGTTGCTTGAGCACGTGTTGCCTCTGAAAGAATCTATCCAGGGCTGGATCTACACAGATCCTGAATTTAAAGTCTATATAATTAAAACCATTTTAAAATTAGGATTTTTCTTTTTTTTTAGATGTACACAAAATCATTTATTATTATTAATTTCTTAGCAGATGCCCTTATCCAGGGCGACTTACAATTGTTACAAGATATCACATTATTTTTACATACAATTACCCATTTATACAGTTGGGTTTTTACTGGAGCAATCTAGGTAAAGTACCTTGCTCAAGGGTACAGCAACAGTGTCCCCAACCAGGGATTGTACCCATGACCCTACGGTCAAGAAGCCAGAGTCCTAACCACTACTCCACACTGCTGCCCTATTTATTTCAGGGTTTGGGTTTTTTTTTGGGACAAAATCCCTTCTCCAGCTGTGTAGAAAGAAAAGTCAACACAGTGCTGTACGATTGTTATCTTTCAAGAGTTCTGTGCAAGATGTCGTGATGATGTCAGAATGTTCCAAGAGGTTCCAAAGTTCCTAGTTTGAAGGTAAACAGAGCGTGTAGCTCCTCAGCACTCCGGAACAGAGCGTGTAGCTCCTCAGCACTCCGGAACAGAGCGTGTAGCTCCTCAGCACTCCGGAACAGAGCGTGTAGCTCCTCAGCACTCCGGAACAGAGCGTGTAGCTCCTCAGCACTCCGGAACAGAATGTGTAGCTCCTCAGCACTCCGGAACAGAGCGTGTAGCTCCTCAGCACTCCGGAACAGAACGTGTAGCTCCTCAGCACTCCGGAACAGAATGTGTAGCTCCTCAGCACTCCGGAACAGAATGTGTAGCTCCTCAGCACTCCGGAACAGAATGTGTAGCTCCTCAGCACTCCGGAACAGAGCGTGTAGCTCCTCAGCACTCCGGAACAGAACGTGTAGCTCCTCAGCACTCCGGAACAGAATGTGTAGCTCCTCAGCACTCCGGAACAGAGCGTGTAGCTCCTCAGCACTCCGGAACAGAGCGTGTAGCTCCTCAGCACTCCGGAACAGAGCGTGTAGCTCCTCAGCACTCCGGAACAGAGCGTGTAGCTCCTCAGCACTCCGGAACAGAGCGTGTAGCTCCTCAGCACTCCGGAACAGAGCGTATAGCTCCTCAGCACTCCGGAACAGAGCGTGTAGCTCCTCAGCACTCCGGAACAGAGCGTGTAGCTCCTCAGCACTGGAATCAGGTTTCAAGCCACCGTTCCTGAAAAAATGGCTTTGTGTTCCCTCAGCTTTACGTGTCTGTCTGTCTGTCTGTCTGTCTGTCTGTCCCGCTCTACATTGTGAACACAGTACCTTAAACAAGAGGGGGGGTCTTTACACATTAAACTAACACTGTGCATCCCTGCGGGGGGACCTGTAAAGATGTTCAGCACTACTGGGCAAGAAAAACAACAGCTCACTCCTCCCACTCGCTAGTAAATAGTCCCCAGTAGTTCACAACCCAGCACCATCTCCACCCTTACAGCTACCACCAGTATGGTATTCTCCAAACCAGACCACAGAGTGAGTCTTTACAGCTTCACTCAATGGAACAGGCAGCAGAGCCCCCTTGTCTGCCCCCTCGGACTGGAATCAACTACCCTCAGAGCTCAGAACCGCAGTGTGGCTTTCTCCTTGTGAGAGGTGGCTGTTTGATCATTTGAAGCAGCCTTGTGGTTGCACGTGATGTGAAGTGAATGCAGCGGAACATGGGTTGTGATAGTGGGTGCTTGCTGCATGCTGGTGTGTAACTGTACACTTTCCTATGATTCATGTGATTCATATGAGACAGTACACAATACTGTCAATACTTTTACACTTTGCTAGGCTTTCACCCTGATAACTTTTATAAGAATTTCATCTAGAGCTATCATTTTGAAAAAGCACAGCAAAGCGCTCAAACTGAACTAACCACTTAAAAAACGACATGAAAAAAAAACCCAGCACAGCTCTGAGCAGGACAGACTGGTAAAAGTGGTGAGTGGTGGGTAGCTGTCCTGCAGAAGCGTCCCAGGTTCACACGTCGTGCCTGCCTGCAGCTGACAGCGATGCGGAGTCCTCTCGGAGCGCTGCGCTCTGTTCCGTTCGGAATGTCTAATGAGAACCCCGTGGAGTCATCCTTTACTGTGCGGAGCGCTAATGAACACTGGCAGCGCCCGCACGCTGCAGCGCTCAGCCTTATTATTCACACGCATACATCAGAATATCTTTCAAGAAATTATGCAGATTCCAGCAAAGGACGAAGAGAGAGAGAGAGAGAGAGAGAGAGAGAGAGAGAGAGAGAGAGAGATGGAAGGGGGGGGCAGAGAAATGTCTTTATAACAACACAGCGCAAATATTATTTTTAATATCGAAATAGGGGGGTCTGCTTTTGAGATACTGCTTGTTAAAGCTTATTTAAAATTTATAGCTACAGCCGCGGTACTGCGTTGCTGCAGAACTGTTTTGTGTGTCTCCTCTCTCTCCTGCCAGCTGTATTGGAACCCGTCAAATTAAAGAACGTTTCTGATGCTCTGCTCATTTGCATACTTGCTGTGCAGTGGAAGATGAGGGGGAGAGGGGGGGGGGGGGGGGGGGGGCTGTGTTGGTAGACAGGACTCTGATCGTTTCTGCCTGTTATGTTGCTGATGCTGTGGCTGGAACTGGCAGATTATAATGAGACAGGGGCCCCAGGGGCCCTGCATGTGGGTCCCTTATAAAAGTCTGTCATAGTGAAAGCATAGCAAAGTGTAATAAAGCACAATGAAAATTTGGTCAAGCATAGTCAAGCATTGAAAAGCCCAGAGAGGTATGGTAAAGAATAGTACAAAAAAACCATGGAAAATCCTGGGAAACAGTGGCAAATGCATAGCTGGGAAAAGCATGGGAATACTGCCATGTCCTTTACTGTATGCTGTAGTCTACATACTGAGTGCATGTCTACCAGGGGGAGTCCATCTATCCAACTGAGCTGGTTCTGGTGGGCCGCTCCTCATGGCCTCCCCCAGTCCAGTCCTGCCGGAGCCCGGGGCCTGTGTTAGAGCCAGCTTAGCTGAGCCCTGCAGCCTCTCTTCCTGCCCTGCCTTATAAGGAGATGCAGAAGCTGTGGCCGGGCTTACGCAATGAAGGAGCTGGGCTGAGTGCTCGGAAAATTACAGCCCTGTGCAGCTCTGAATCCCCGGTCTGTCTGAACGGAAAGTATTCTGTTTACCGCACACACAGACACACACGCACACACGCACGGAGACACACACACAGACACACACACACAGGCACACACGCACGGAGACACACACGCACACACACACACCGACAGACACACACACACACACACACAGAGACACAAACACACACACACACACGCACAGAGACACACACGCACACACACACACCGACAGACACACACACACACACAGAGACACAAACACACACACACACACACACGCACACACACACACACACAGACGCACACACGCACACACACACCAGGCCAGACTCAATTGGTCCCTCAGTAGCTACTGAATCAGTGTACCATGCAGTATAATATCAGGTGTGTTTTAAAAAGCAACATGGCATAGATGTGAAATATTAGAGTTTGTCTTAACTGACATATCTGTCTTCTTGTTTATATCGACTGGGTTTCTGTTTCTGTCGTCGCATCCTGGTGACTTTTTAAAAATGTACTTTAAAATGCCACTGTAGCCTCAAAGAGCTCCCTGACTATA
>NC_081219.1:13345471-13350471 GCF_902713425.1 Acipenser ruthenus
CCCCGTTTCATCCCGACTGCACTGCACCGTCCCGTCTCTGGAGGGGCGAGGAGTGGGAGGAGGAGGGTCCTGCCCCGATCAGTTCAATTTGAATTACCGTGCGCGGAGGGAATCTGTTGGAGTCTGCCATGGAGCAGCTGTGCGATCCTGGCGGGCTTTTATCCACAGTCCATGTGGGAGCACTGTTGTGTCTTTACATTGGGCTGCGCTGGACACAGTGTGCGTCCCTCATTGATAACTCACAGCACTGTGACGGTATTGGGAGCTGCACACACACACACTGAAAGTAATAGCTATAGCTGAAATGTTATCAGACAGAGAAAACACGAGTTAAAAAAAGAGCGCGAGTGAGCTCCTCCGCAGCCGAGTTTAAACTAGCTGTGCTTGAACTTTCAGGGATTGCGAGAACCTTGAAAACTCCCAAAACCAGTAAAGGAAAAAGAAACAAAATCTGCAGGGTTAGAAAAGATTACCAAAGAAACCCACATCGGTCAAACAAACCAATGGACCAGCGCGTCATCTCAGCAGTCACACGGACATTTAGAAACTGCTTTGCAGGATACAGGGTGCAGGTGCACTGGAATGAGTTGGGAAGTGTTGGGAGAAAGCATTCTCAAAGACCTTTGAAGACATTGGAAAAGACTTCAAAACGTTTGTCAGTGAATGCATTAAGTTTCTTTTTTTTTAGGGGCATCGTTGAGAGAGTTTAACAGCAATGGACGGTTCTCAAGACCTCACTTCGCACCTCCTGCAATAGAGCTGAATCCAACCCAAGCAGAATGAGCCACGTGCTTGCGATCACTTGATACTCCCACTCGAATTCTTCAGGGAGCTCGGTCTGTGAGTCAGTCATCGCCTCCCGTGTGTTCAGTTCATTTATTCAGTTCAGTAAAACACTGAGGCCGGGGTGCTTACTGCAGCACAACACGGGAGACGATTCTGAAACCACCACCTGCACTGCGCTTTGGAATCAGCACGTTGATCTGGTGCCACTTCTGGTACCATTCACTTCCAGGTGCAGAAGGACAAAGCCAGAGCACTCCGCTATAAGCCCTATCATTCTAGAAGCCCTTATTCTAGAACAGGCAGGTGTAATTGAATGCTGCCGTGAAACGGTGTAATACAGCGGGCGCTGCTGCTCACCAAGCAGCAGCATCATCACCTGATGGAGGAGGGTTAATTGCAGCCATGTGGAGGGCTGCCTGTTGCCAGGTCTCTTCTATAACAAGCTTCCAGGAAGAGCACCTTATAGCCAGCACTGGCGTGACAGGCGCTGGGGTTGTAGTAACAGAACAAACACAGCATTAGCATCTAACCTCGTCTGTGGCTTTAGTTCTGCCACGTGACTGAGATAACTTTACTATCTAAAATCATTTCTAATGACTGCCAGCGAAGCAGGTGGCTGGAATACCTAAAGCATTAGTGGGAGGGTGCTTCCCCTGGAAGGCAGCAGGGATTGGCTCCTGCACCTAGAGGCACAGGAAGTTGTCACTGAATTCCGTTATCAGGGAAGCAGCCAACAGCCAGGGTTGCTAAAAGTATTTAAAAAAAATTAAAAATGGAAATAAACGTTGGTCAAAGAAAGGCTTTAAAATCCACTCTCTTGTTATCTCTTTGAACACAAGAGCATACGGAGATGTTAGGACGAGAGGAGGCCCATCCATGCTTCTTCAGTAGCAGACGACTGATCTCAAAAATCTTCTGGCCAAGTCAGGTTTCAAAGGACCCAAATGATTCAGCATCACCAGCATGGCTCAGTAACCCATTCCATCCCCTCCCCACTCTCTGTGTGGAGAAGTTTCACCTCCACACCCTAAAGTCTATTCCCACTTCATTCCCAAATGTGTCCCCTGTTCCTGCTTCCTGGTTCCTGCTTCCTATTATTAGCTTAGCTGCAAAATAATTTGCATCCTTTTGTTTTGCTGAGAATCGTTTGCCTTCTTCACATGTAAACGGACGCACCCTTTGCTGCAGATCACATGGTCTGAATGAGGCTGGAGTTTGAAACTATAACACAGGAAGTGATTGGGTACCAGGAAGAAGCAGCTACTTTTAATCTACAGTGTCTTAAAAATATCTGCATGTTCCAAATACATTGTTAAACAACTGAAAGTGTGTGTGGTGTGGTGTGATATGTGTGTGTGCGTGCGTGCGTGTCTGGTGTGAGGTGCTTGTGTGTGCGTGGTGTGGTGTGATGTGTGTGTGTCTGTGTTTGTGTGTGTGTGTGTGTGCGTGCGTGCATGTCTGGTGTGAGGTGTGTGAGTGTGCTTGTGTGTCTGTGTTTGTGTGTGTGGTGTGGTGTGATATGTGTGCGTGTGTGCGTGCGTGCGTGTCTGGTGTGAGGTGTGTGAGTGTGTTTGTGTGTGTGTGTCTGTGTGTGTGGTGCATGTGGTGTGGTGTGTGAGGGTGATAATTTTGCTAGTGCTAATAAAAACTTTGCAGTACCATGCCTTTCTACAATAGTACATGATATAGAAAAGTGTCCTGCATGTATATATATATATATATATATATATATATATATATATATATATATATATATATATATATATATATATATATATGGATACAAACACATAGCTTAATTTCCTTGAATAATGAAGTATTTCTAATGATATATACATACACACTGTACTGGACTATATGATACTGCATTTCCCTGTAGAAGTGAAATACAAGCTCCATGTAGCTTCGAGTTCACAATCTTTGCGGCGGACACAGCGTATTAAAAAGCAGCCGCCTCTCTTTCTCATCCTCTTTCTCACTCTATCTCCAAGCTCGCTCCAGCTCTCTCCTTTATCTCTGCACAGCCCGACAGTTGCTCGGGACCGAGGTGGAAATGCGATTCTTGTCTCGGTTCCCCCCCCCCCTCACTCCCTCCTCCCTCTTTTTTTTTGCTAGCTCTGCTTTCATTGTGAACCCCCTCCTTCCCTCCGGGGAATAAAGGTCATTGCGCAAATGATTACTCAGAGCTCCGTCGCCATGGAAACGTGGTCATGTGACGGAGACAGGCATGCACCGAGCACAACAAAGAGAGGTCGATTAGTGAAAGCTAGCGCTGGGGAGCTAGGCGAAGCTATCGCCTTTGTATTTTTGAATTTTTTTTTTCTTCAGCAACGGGGGGAGGGAGTCTGTTTCTCTAACGCTCAGTATTGTTTTAATCTGGTTTTTTTTTGCATTTGAATAAAGCAGACTGCGCTGCACCATTAGTGTGTGTGTGTGTGTTTGTGTTTGCTGTTTATAATTGTGTATCTTTGTATGTGTCGCGCGTTGTGGTGTAATTAGACCTCGTATTATTAATTGAAGCATATATATATATATTTTTTTAGCCGTGCTGGTATGCATAGGGTCAGATTAATTTTTGTTAATTAATTAACTCGAGTAGCTATTTTTACCACAAGTTTACTGTGTAATTACTTTGTACTTTTTCTCAGTGTGCATGTTTTTACACATTTTAAAGGGATATTTAAAAAAAAAGAACCTTTTATTTAGTTGTGTTTTGATTTAAGTTTTGCTACAGTACTGAATTTGGTCAAATTTTTTTTTTTTTCACTGAAAGATTAAAAAAAAAAACTTTTATTACATAAATGTTTTTTGTTATATGTAAAGGATGCATCTCCCTGCTGCACGTTCATTTTAGTCAGGATGGGCAAGACAGAGAAGGGCTAAAAACAGGCCAGTGGTGCATCTACACCCAAGACTAATGCTTCACATCTTAATGCTGAAAGTCATGACTATGGGCCACATTCCTTTTTAAATTATTTATAATCAGCAATTATTTTTCTTACTTTCTCCCCAATTTTTAAGACCACTTATTGTTTATTTCAACCCGGCTCGCTGCTGCCACCCCCATGGTCGGCAGTGGAATAGCCTGGACTCGAACCGGCGATCTCCAGGCTATAGGGCGCATCCTGCACTCCACACGGAGCGCCCTTACTGGACGCGCCACTCGGGAGCCCCTGGGTTGTGTTTCTATCCAGCCGAAATGAATGAAAGACAACAGTTCTAGACTGCTTGCGCGGAATCTGCCTGAACATAATGGCTCATGAATTCTATTGACGGTGTTCTGGCACGTGTGTCTGATTTTTTGTCCATCCTCGTATATAAAAAATAAAAAAATAAAAAAAGGATTGTTAATCTGTTTAAAGTGTGACGCTGCAGCATTCTGTTTTCTGCAACAGATTTGTGCGATGCGCTACGTTTCAATGTGACCCTGGCAATGGGGTGCTAAAGCTTTAAATAGAACTCCCAACCAGCCTGGAACACTGAGCTCTGAAAAAAACAAGGGTTCTTAAATCAACACTTTGTCTTAAATAAGCGCTTGTGCTTTAGTTGGTGCTGATGGGAGGGAAGGTGCTGCAAAGTTACCTCAACCGAGGTCTGCAGGTTTCAAGCCACTGTTTACTGACAAAGTGGCTTTGTGTTTCCTCGGCTTAATGTACCTTAACACAGCTGACCTGGACAGGCACCCCTGCCATTCACTGCTGGGTCTTCAGAGCAGAGACTGCCAGTCTGTTTAGATCATCATCCTGCATCAGAGGCCTGGGATTGAGAGAGTGGGGACGGGGCTGCTGCAGATGTGTTGGGATCAGCAATGGGAAGCCCAGAGGCCTGGTTCTGCATTCAGAGTGCTCTGTGAAGGTTCGGAGAGTTCTGCGGTCATTTCGCTCCTGAGTGGCCACCCTCATTTGTGGAATTAATACAGCTCTCCATGAACGCTTCTGGTGCATTCTCTATGCACACAAGGCAACTTGGCTCTGTCCTAGAGAGCCCTTCTCTGCAATGAGAGGAATGATAAAGCCACTGATGGAGCTGGAAGAGGTGGAGAGAAAGGCTTGCTATTGCCTATGGGGTGCAGTTAAATAAGTGTACTATCCTCAGCGTGTGTGTGTGTGTGTGTCTCTCTCTCCAGTGGCACGCAGATGGGATGAGAGAGAGAGAGAGAGAGAGATTAATAATAAAATAATTTATAAAAATATATGTAGCATGCGGCACAAACA